>NC_085015.1:27637549-27670049 GCF_963854185.1 Sardina pilchardus
GCTTTAAAAGGAAACCATCAACGATCATGTTGAACAAAGTGATTGATAGCTGATTTGGTACTCACAGAAACACTAATCATTAATCAGTCAAGCACTACAACTGTTAACACATTCCTTTGCTTGTTTAACAATACAGTCAGCATCAGTATTCAACATTTGTCTAAAGAACTGGAATTAGTATAGCTGCAACACCGATTTATTTACCGTATAGTTACGAACTCTAACAGCTGCTAAAAAATGAATTTGCTTTTGGACTAAGCCAACTTGTGTCTTGGTTGTTTGCTAGCTAGTAGTACCCTACAAACATAGATGCTAGCTGGCACATTCTGCACAATACATGTCAAATTTCCATAAACAATAACATCATAAGTAAGGCAGCTACCATTATCTACCATAGCTACCAAATCATTACCTCAGCTACACGGGCAACTGAAGCATTCCATTCCAACAATTAGCTTTCACTATAATCAGTGTACCTGGCTAAACCAGACGCGAGAGTGGCACGCACATTTGAAAAAGAAATTGTCTTCTAAATCTAGAAATTGTCTTCTAAAACTATACAGTGTACCTGGACCGTCAGACTGCTCATAGAATGGACTATGCTGGCTAATCCTGGAGCTTCCTAGTCTATCCTGACATGCTGATGCTGATGTTGTCTGGGATGGACACAGGTAAAAAGAAGAGCGTGGTGTAGTCCATTTTGGAACCATTTTACATCAAATGTAAATCAATGAGAACAGAGAAGACTGCAAGTGGTGTGTTGTAAGGTCATAATCATAATATACTGTGAGGGGGACATACATGCCTTTGTGAAAAGTGTGTAAAAATGTGTAATTCTGTCAGTATTAAAACAAACATTTATACTGTATATTCATGTGTGCAGTACTTCTTTAATTGTACGGTGTAACAGTGTGTGGTTGATATTTTCCAACAGCATTCATTCAGTACGTATTTGACACACTTAGCTTGGAGGCTACATACTCTTTGAAATTTCAGCATAATTTTCCTATGCTGTGGCAAACTGAGTTTAAAATGCGTTAAGACCTCAAAGGGGAAGGCTAGTAGTCACAGGTTTGGGGAGGAATTAGCATGAAACTTCTTGAGAGGCAAAAGGAGGAGATATGTAATTGCCAGGTTTTTCATTCCTTAGCTGGTGGATATCAGACAGATGGGGCGGATAACACAGGGACCCTAATAATTAATGCTCATGTTCTGTACTTGAGGGATCTCTTATCTCTGTCCCTCTGATTACAGCCAAATACAGAATTCTGAAAATTCCCCTCATTAGCGGGCGAATTCACGAGGACACCTCTGGATAGCTCCAATAATGAGCACTTCTTTACCACCCCTGAGCAGGTGCAAGTTTTATAAGCCACCAAGATTGAGTCTTGGAGTTACTTGGAGGATCGCTAAGCACATGCTTTCACATAGCTTGCACACAGCCGTACCAATTAGTGCACAATGTGGTTGTGATATTTCTTTGTGTGGTATGCTTGGTAGATTTAGTCAACTCTGAAGGTAATCCAATGTTTGATTTTGGTTTAATAGCAGAAAAACAGTAAAGGGTCTATATTAAAACTGTAATAAAGCTACTAGGCCTTGACGTTTTAACAGATTTCCATAATGTAGGATATCCATAATTTAATCAAACTCCAAAGAAGCTGAAAATCTTATTATCTGACTTTATCCCATCAAACCTTTCTTGGAATATGGTATTTCAAACCAAACTGAAGGTGAGTGAAAGAGTATATATACGCACACCTCCCAAAAGCTCTTTATACCAAAAGAACAGCTTCACCTGTTTGTCATACAGCAGGTGCCAGAAACTGCAGAGCTCTCTGGTGTTTGATCTGGACAAGCATGTTAAATTTTTAATCCTCTCACAGTTGGCCATTTGTAATCTATCACCACCTAAAATCTGCTGCACTATTATCACACATCCATCTGCCTTGCATTTAATTATAAAGCATTAATGGCATCTAATGTCTCATGGGCAACTATGGGCATTCCATTGACCTCTCTCAAACTATGATGCAAGGACGTAGGATTGGTTGAGAGGTTGGGCCTTTGGCACATCAAAAGCTGCTCCAGAGAATGGCAGACTTTCCCCAATTATAAAGTACTTTCCTTCAAGGAACTAAGTTGAATTTTTAGGGGGTTAAATGGCTGGAATGCATCTTTAAAATGTTGCTGAAATACTGCTGACAATATTGTCAAATTGTCGATGGGCAGCAAATTGATACGGCCTTAGATACATAGACCATAGACATGTGATCAATGGTGCCTAGTCATTCATGTCACCTGAGAGCGCTTCCGTTGATTTTGTTTACAACAAAATGGCTGTTGCTGAAGAAGCAAGATGTTTGATGTTGCTATCGTGTCTATTGTACAAGATATTGACAGCGCAATAACTCTAAAATACAAACAGAAAACAGCAATTAAGGCATTGGTCAAGAAGAAGGATTTTTTGTCTGTTCTCCCTACAGGATTCACGGCAGGCTATTTCGTTATTCCGATTGTTTAGGTCTAGCCAGTGTGTACAGAGGCGCTTTTTCCTCCTATATCCATAGAAACAACACCCCATAATCCAATGGTGCCGTATTATACTGAAATTCTGAATAGAATTGTCTGTTATTATGGCTGAAAAGAACTGTAGGGGCATTCTCAGAGATAGGGGAATTTGGGTTTAACTTCCAGCTGAACATTTTGCCCACTTTGGTCCATATTACCCGGTCCTACCAATGTGCATGGCACTAACTCACAACAAATGACTATTGGCATGACCCAGATGGAATGTTATCCATAAGATAAGTACTTTTGCTCCTAGGCAGAGAAACAATCCAATCATGAGCAAATGTATGTGCTGGTCTTGATCTCACCTCAAGCTCCTGTAGCTCTGAGAGGAGACAACGACAATGATGACGATGATGGTGATGCACCATAGAGAGGAGACCAGCGATGACAGAGTCAAAGCGACAGAAGGCATGTGGCTGGTGTCCTATGCAGCTGTGCCACATCAGAAGCAGAACAGAGGCAGAGACCTGGCCTGATCTGACATGGGTGACTTAACTGGCCGTCTCCTGGGCAATGACAAAAGAAAGAGTTAAGAAATCAGTCAGTTAAACTTTGTCTCTGGACTAGGCTTTATATATTGTTTTTTTCTTTAACTTTACAAAAATATGATAAACAACTAAGAGATAAAACAAGAGTAACCATCCAAGAAACCCTTTAAAAAAAAAAAAGAAAATACATAGACCATATAACGCATCGGTTGCTATTGTGTACTCATCACTTATTTACTTCAAGCTACAATTTGACACAGACATTAAAATTGCAACTGTTTTGCATGGCGAAACCATGAAAAATTAACACAGATTTGCTTGGGAGTAAAGAATAACAGTGTCATATGGGAATTCATGCACAAAAATGAACAAAATAAGTGCACAGTGTGATTATGCCAAATACAAAACACTTCTCCCCAAAAACAAAATGGCATTATACACACTCAAAGAGGCCCGGTGCTGCACTGATTGCTCTGAGAGGCACAGCACTTGCTGGATCACTGCGTCTTGTCTTAAAAGTCAGGACAAGAAAGTTCCATACATTTGTAGTTCAGCGTGATCTTTGTTTGTGTGGATGCTTCTTATACAGTACAGTGGTGGGGTTACCGAAAGTGATGGGCACGGACAAGCCCCCGTCTCCCTGTCACTGTCAGCTCACCAGTGACTCCGTGACATGCCTTTGTGTTTCCCATCATCCCCTTCTCTCTCTCACACTGAGAGGCAGCATAGAAACCCACCTGCCACACCGCCAGCCACTACAAAGAGCAGGTAGGATATTATGTGTAGCTATTTGTTTTGCACAGAAATGAAATATTTATCATCACTGAACACCTACCAGGAACAGAGAGTGGACAAGCATCATTCATCTCTGGAGCCCAGCGTTTGCTCTCCGCCAAGGGCTGAGGCCCAGGGCCCGCTGGGTTTTCAGCTATTCAGAAAGTTCACTTTGAGTCTGGATTTCAAAGTGGGCTAAGAGCAGGGGGGAAGTTACTGGCGCTGGGAGAAGGACGAGGAGACACCGTGCAGGGCTGACTGTCTCAGGCCTTGTATTAACTGAAATACCAGCCGGGCCAACTGTAATACCTCTGTTTAACATTTACCTGCCATTCCAAAAGGACTCGATCGAGACTTGAGATTGATATGCTTGCTCCTGCTGTGCACAACACCATGCCCGTACATGCAAGTTGCCTGAACAATGAACGTGTGCGGGAAACGTGTGGACAGCGTGCTAATTTTGCCTTCACGCGTCAAATTAAATCAGATCTCGCAGACTAAGGGACTGTGATTCCGTTGGTGCTTGATTCATTCATTTTTCGGCGTAATGAAAAGGTTCATGATCAGAGCGACAGCTTTACCTTGCATACGTGAAATACCATCAACATGGATAGATGGGACCTGATAGAGCTGTCAGAAAGGGAAACTGGAGGACAAAACGAGTAGAGGATGGATAGCACTTTGGCTTCCTAACCTCTTGTCGTCATGAATTCATAAAATATTTCCAGTGCAAAGCCTTGGTAAGTTTCCATTAGAGGAAACGAAATGTGAAATATATTAGCATGCAGGGCATTGATATGACTCTTAAACAGGACACTTTTTAATATTCAGATGATCCATTTAGGCTAACGAACAGAGCTCTTCATTTTCTACATCACGGAGATACATCTTTTGCTATTCTAATGTGACAGAGCAACCTGGGGGGAATGAGCTTAAAATATTTATTAACATTTTATTTGAAAGGAAAAGGAAAAAGAGCAGAAGATTGATGGCGGGCGAGAGAGAGAGACGGAGCAGGAATCTTAGAGGAAGGAGAAAAGGAAAAAAGCCCCCACATGACAAAATATCAAGGTAAATTGGATAAACCAGGGCTGTTAACGGCAAAGCAATGTGACATGAGAATACCACAAGCTCTGTTTTTGTGGGTTTGGTGATGCACATGATGGAGAAGTGGCCTTGTAATGATGTGCACTGGGAGGCCCATCTGCCTTTCCACAAAAGCCATCCCGCACACAGGGTTGGAGGAGAGGAAGTGCTCCAGGGGGAAGACGCAATTATAACCCAAAGTTGGGGGAGTGCGTGGTGGCGGCGCGCCACAGCCTGGCTCAACCCAGCCCAGCCCAGCCCAGCCCAGCCCAACCCAACCCAGCCCAACCCAGCCCAGCCCGGCCCAGAGCACAGGCACAGCAGAGGCAGGCCGCGCAGCGCTTGTCGACAGGGGGAGTGCAGGGCAAGGGGTGCTGGCCGTGACATCTCATACACGGCTTTGGGCTTGTGGTGGGACTGGGGCCCGTGGAGGTGCGGCGTAAAGCCTGATTTCCATCCGTGCCGTGACCCCCTTGCCCTGCCCTGTGTTCATACAAGAGCAAAAGTTTGAGTCCAGACCCCTGTGGTGTCAGGAGACACCCCTCGCCAGTTACTAACGCCCCTCAGGAGACAAGTGCGTTAGCATATTTATAAATCATTCAGAAATCTGCTTTCCGCTGCTGAATAGGAACGAGGGCTGCTTTCCGGCTCACTACAGAAGTAAATGACTGCACAAATACCAGCTCTGTTCTAGGTTATATATCTGCCACTTAAGCACACCTGCTACACAAAAGCAATTTATGATAAGTCAATAAAACAAGAGTGGGCATATAATGTTTTTCTCACGCATGCATAGTAATGTCTCAACAAACAGTGTAATAACAACCGGCGCTGGTACGTTTTCGCTACAGTTTTTGGTTATGCAGTAATTTCATTACTGAACATTTTTGCGCAGAGCATAAAACCATCCTTATACAATCGCCATGGTTCAGCGTGCAGCGTGTGATGTGATTTTAAGGACAGGGCTGTGTGGGTGTTGGGAAATATACAGCAGCCCCCCACAACACACAGGCCAGGAAGGGGAGCAGGAAATGACTGTGGGTGTTAACCTTGTCAAAAACTGTTGGTCCTTATGCTGACTCCAGAGCCGAAAGTCAAACAACAGGTAAGAGAGAACTGTGAAATCCATTCACTCCACACTGCAGCGCTCGGCACCGCTAATAGGCGAGGATAAAACATAAGCACCTTATTAGAGCCGAGCGTCATTGCATAGTTTGTGTTTTTATAGCCCCGCGCCGATGTGATTTCGATTACTCCCTGAAAACGGGGAACACCTGGAAGGTTTTCGTTGAGGACAAGAGTGATTGTGTGCTTCAGGGTATGGAGTGTTTACAGTGTAACTTTTCATGGCTTTTCGAAATGAGGAGCGCTGAACTTTTGACTGCCTAAAGAGATGTCGGGTTATCTCTCTTAGTCGCTCTCTGGCACAGAATGTGATCTGTATTATTGAATGTTATCCTCCGCACAGCAATGTACATGTACTGTAGACTTTCATGGTAAATAGTAAAAGTCCTGCGAGCACCCAAAGCGCTTTACATTGTCATGCCTCACATTCACCCATTCACACACACACTCACACACTGATGGCGGAGACTACCATGCAAGGCACCAACCTGCTCATCAGGAGCACTGGGGTTAAGTGACTTGCTCAAGGACAGGGTCCGGAGAACCTGGGCTCAAACCAGCAACCCTCCAGTTGCTGGATAACTCCTCTACCTCCTGAGCCACTGCCACACTTTTATGAGGGTTAAGTGTATGTGCTGATTCATTTTTAACATTGATGTAACGCATGTTATTTCAATTTAGTTGTTATATGATTTGCTGAACATTAAGCCTTGTGCTGTAGGCCACAGATTTCCCAGTGGCCGTGGTACCATGGTGTTGAATTTGGTGAGTTGAATAATTCACCAGTGGTACCCCTGGTTAAATTTGGAATGGAGAATAAACAAAACACTTCCACTTTTGGGGGACTGCTAAAAGCATTACGGCCGTGCATGCTAAACACATTACGGTGAGATGGGTGGTGGGGGGTTGGAGTAGAGGGAGAAAAATGAAATAGAGGAGAAAAGAATCATTGTGCTTCTGCTCAGCTCCATAGTGCTGGTAACCCCTCCGACATCAAAGTAATAATGATTGAGTTGGTCTCATCGTGGAGCTCTGTCCCTAGCTAATATATCTACCTGGAAAACTTCTTTTGAATGAGCTCTCATTTGATCTTGTATGCAGGCGACACATGTCACACTGGGTTATTCCCACAGTTAATATCCTTTCATAGGCTGCCATGCAGGCAAAACTTGATTATTTTGGCACTTGGGCAAACAGGCACTGCGGATTTCAATAGATGAGTAACATTGCATGCAGGGCGAGTCTTTGGAAATCCCATTTGCTTTTTTTTTGCATTCCATATTTCTTCTTTTTCTTTTCTTTTCTTTTTGTGAATGGGTCATACTTTACAGCTATGAGGAATGGCGTGTTGCTTCATTGACCTTACATGGAAAACACTCTATTTGAGGTTAACAAGACACCACAGTTATGACTACCACTTTGGACATTTATATTAGTGGCACTGAAGAAAACAAAAGAAACTAAGCATTACTATTGAAAACAGCCTGGTTTTGATTACATTTATAGACCTGCTTTGCACAACTATGCATGCTTCGTATTTGCTAAACCATGAGATCCAGTGGAAAATAGGGGGGAAATCTTCTCAGGGCCATGGACTGGGTGCCTAAAGAGACTGTCACTTGGGTGTCGACATACCAAGATGGATTGACAGACGCAATTACAAGAACCACACGTGGAGCACTTGCCCCAAATTAAGCGGGCCCTCCACGCTGGACAATGTATGCCTGTTTTCACTCTGACAGACCACATTTGCTGTTTTGGCAGCATTCAAGAGACCTGTCAGAAAATTAAAGAGGGCAGCTCCTTTCAGCATACCTTAAATCTAATTTCCAGTTTGGCATTCAAATTGCTTAAGAATTCAAGTGTATAGTTATTTTCAGTTAATTATTGGTGTCAAATACTCATGGCAGATCATGAGATGCAATCCACTGGACAGGAATGAAATATCAACACACAGTTTAATTTAACAGAAGTCCTCTATCAAATATTCCACCGCAACGTCTTGGTTTACCCCACTGTGAAGGCTTCCAAGCACGCTGGTTAATGCAGTTTAACCAATTAAACGTATTTGGATAACTTAGAAAGACCCCGATTCCTTCAGGACCATGTCATAAAAGAGTGCCCCATCCTGATTCAAAATTTAAAATAGGGCCTTGGGTTATTCACTGAGAAAGGGGGACAGGGTGTCAGAATAGCACTGTACCATGTTCCTCTCAACCCTTGCCACTGTTGGGTATTAGCGAATCAAAGATTTTTTTCCCTCTCTCTGTCTCTGTCTCTCTTTGGCCCAAAAAGGCTGCAGGCTTGGAAATAATCATAATGAACAATTCAAAAAGAACAATAATGAGGCTTTTATATTCTCCCGCAAAAAGATTGTAATAATCAGGATAATTATGGTATATTTCTCCGGGTCATCCCTCATTAGGAGTGGAGGCTCTCGCTGTGAAATGGTTCAGTGTTAATTTGGTGTCCTCATTGTAAGAACAAAGTCCTCCTCGGGTCAGGTTAGGCAGAGGACAATCAAACCCAAGCGCTGTGTCTAACCATCCCTGTAGGCACTCAGTATCACAAGTCTGACAGAGGAGAGGAATTAATGGAGAGGGGCTGCGGGTGTCTCTGGAAATACAGCGCAGGCTTCAGCAGTCCATCAGCAGTGCCTATAGACTTCAAGCAACACTGATAGTGTGCGCCCTGCTTAAGCAATGTACAATGTAACTATTTGCATTTTACAACTGCCTTTATTGCTGCCAGCAAGGGGACTAGATGACGCTAAAGACAATTAATGGTTGTGATTAAAAATAAAAGGTTGTGGCATATAGAATCGCATGCACGCTTGCCACGGGCAGCCGCAATTGATTGTTTGGGTCTGGAAGGTTACCAGTAGTAGTAAAAAAAAAATTGAAAAAACAAACAAATATAGTAAAACTACAGTGTAATTGCTATGCCTTATATATATATATATATATATATATATATAAAACACACACACACACACACACACACACACACACACACACACACACATTGTTATACAAGGCATTAATTGCCCCCCACAAAATTGTAAAAGGATTTGTTGTGGATAGTGCAACTCTCATTAAGGTCAGGAGGACTATAGTGCTAAATTCAGACAAAATGCAACGAAATAGGAGAAATACAAAAGCTACCTCTTTTTCATCATTAAACCATTATCAGGTCTAACCAATACTTGGCTGGTGTGCAACATTTAGCTTGCTTGGACAAAAATCGAAAGTGCCACCCCCTACCCCCACCCCTTCTCCAATAACACACATCAACGTAGAATGCTGAACAAGTTTCAAGTTCCAGAGAAAATGAATGGGAAGGTTGTAAAAACATTGCAATCGGAAAGGCGTGACCATTTCATTGCTGGAGGTGGAGAGGAGAGAGATTGCAGCCAAACTGACCTCTGTCAACGGTTGGCAGGATTTCAAGGCAACCCCATTGGGACCGGAGATATTGCTGACCCCACCATTAATCTTTGCTTTTTCTAGTATGTGGACAGAAAACATCACTCTCCATTCTGATGATGCAATGAAAGCACATTCTAATAATAAACAGCAGGCAAAGGAAAGAAAAATATATTAGCAAAGGGCCAACCAACTGTATGTGCCTTCGTTACTAAACCTTTGACCAGCAAAAAATACACACCATCTGGAAGAGCTCCACGCTTGGAAGATGAGTACTTAAATCTGAGGATCTTAACCCCCATCTCCCCTTGTAACATATTGCATTTTACAGTGCTTTGTTGTGAAGCACAGAGCACAATATGCTTGCATTCTGTAGAGAACTAAGGGTCTGATTTTTAAATGAAATTGCTGAGATTTATTTCACTGCATCCATTCTGGTTAAAGATCTATATTTGGCAATAGTTTAACTGTAATTTTAGATCACTCCACTCTTTTTAGATCTGTCCACTTTTATAGTTAAGGCTCTATAGAAGATAGAATAGATTCTAAAACATGCAATTAAAATCTGTGTCAAACCTGAAATAATGATAAAAAAGGGATCTGTGCCTCCTCAGTGGAACTTTACCATGGCCAATTTTACAAAAAGGGGCCAACTGGGACCGAATGGGATAAGAAGGGGAGAATTTATCTTTGGGTTAACCCATCCCCTCTCCTCCCCCCATGTCCCCCTTTAAGCTTCCCACAAACCATCTTTAATGGAAGCGACCAAACTAGCCAGTAGCCAAGGAGGAGAGAGGGGCTGAACAGGACGGATGCCAGAGCCTCAGCCACCTTCCCTCTACCCCTCCAAGTCTCTGGCTCGCTTAATTATGATTAATTGCCGCCTGGATAATCAGATACAGCTTCAAAAGGTTGGGGATGACAGTCCAAGGACACAAGGAAAAAGGAGGCAAGGTATGTGTTCATTAGCAAAGAAGCAGGCTCTTCCCCTACGCCGGCCCACCGCCTCTTGTACTTTAACAATCCCAAATAGAATTAATTTTCGATGTTATATGAGCAAAGCCGCCAGGGAGCTGGACTCCGCGTTACATTTTTCAGTCACCACCGTCCCGTCAATATGGCAATGCCGGGGTGCCCCCCTCTCGTGATTGACAGCAGTTTCAAGTTTCGGTTTTGTGTCAGCGCTCCCTGGGTGGCAGGCCATGATGAGAAACTACAACAACAGGAGAGCAAAAAAAAAAAAAAAAAAAATGGAAAGCGTTTAAAAGGCTCCACTCTTGACTTAGCTGGCCCAGAATTAATAGACTTCACTCTCACCCCCTCACTTCCTCTGCTCATTTCAACACACACTGTGAGAAGTGTAGGAGATTTGGACTTGCCAGCGCTTTCCTGCATTTTAAATCCCTTTGGCTGAGGTGTGGATCACAGTATGGCATTTCCAGCCCTGGAGAAGTGCTGGGTTGTGTTCAACTCCTATTATTACTAGGAGGCAAATCCCCTGGTCCTAGGCGCCAGCGTTTCTGCTCTCTTGGCTCCTTTCCCAATATTGTCTCCTTCGTTACATTCCAGAGTGCTTTTCAACCAGTTAATGTTTGCACTGGGAGGTCGGAGTACCCAACAATCAGTCTTTTGAGAGAGCTATAAGTTCAGAGCCCATCCATATAGCAATACTTTTCCTCCTCTCCTTACCAAAAATATAAAATACAGGTGAAGGGGAGGCCAAAGCAGGGAAAAACATTTAAGCCACATCTGTTTTAGAAATCAAATTGCCAAATGGGGGGAAAGTAGTGGCAGGCCCGTTTAAGGGAGCATGTGCAAGGTGCTAGACGTTGTTCTCAAAATTGTGAGATCATTTTAATGGGTGTCACTCTGTTGAGCAAGCCAAGCTGTGAAAGGGTTTGACTGTAAATTATGTGACCCCTCCTAGGTACCCAGTTTATCCATCAAATCAAATCATCTCTGAGTGTGTCAGATTTGTGCCTGCAGTTAGTCATGCATTGACTGCTCTTACAGATACTAAGCATACACTCAATTTGTTCCACAAACGAATCCAGTTTAAACATAGAAAATGGACACAATCACATATGTCAGAGATGAAGCAAACTGTTTCAGCACTGTACTGCAACCTTCAGTACCGTCTACTATATTACTGTCTATTACAGCAGCTCTGATTATTGGTCAACTCTTAGGGGTGTAGTTTTAGAGAGCTGTTGCCAGGAGTGGCAGTGTGTACATGATTCAGAGTCAGGCCAAAGTTCATTACTGGAAGGTTTGGTTCAAGCCAACCAATTACAGTTTTAATTTAAGGAGATTGCTAAATTGATGCAGTTCCTGAACACCGTTTGCCAGGTGACAGGGAAAGATCCTGAGGTGTAAAAAACAAGCGATCAGTAGCCAAATGAATAGGGCTCTCGAACAAGTGCAAATTTATAACTCTCGCAGAGCATGTACATGGCTAGAAGAAGTCTGATAGCTATACCTATTCCAACATTTTTACAAAGAGAATTTGTGTATTTTTAGCAACCATATCAAATACCTATTGAATAAAACAATAGCTGTAAAAAGATGTTTTGCATGGTAAATGGTATTCTCATGTTGCTTCAAAAATGTGCTTGAAAAACCTTCAATTTAATGTCCCAGCAAATGTTAAAGGTCAAGCAAGGTTCTAGATTTCTTATAACATACTGTAGTCCAGAGCCATGGCTCTGCTGTAGTCATGATTGTGTCATAACAATGAGGTCACGGCCCATAGAAAGTTTCCTAAATAAAGGAGTTCTTTTCTTGTGTCAGTTATTTTTTTTAATTTGAATGCATACTGAACTGCACAAAATTGAAAAAGAAAAAAAAATATTTATAAAAAAAATTAAAAGAAAATTGGTGCCTTGAAACAGCTCAACCATCTCATCACTTCAGAAATTGTTGTGAAATACAGAACTTTTCTTGCCTTAAGTATTTAAGTGTGCCAAACCCCACTGCTAGACGTGTTCTCAATCTATGCTCATTTCAGCAAGCTACAACATTCATAGAAAAAAAGGCACTCTATGTGTCCTCGACACTTGAATGCTTAAGCTCTAAGAGTAGCTAACATATTTTACAGAGCAATATACAGTTTGCAGTGGCTGTCGTAAGTTCAGCCCAAATGAAAAGTGAGTCAGTTGAGTCCCTGTGGAGAGAGACTTCTGTGGTGAGTGTTAGGGGGAAGAGGCATTGCCTCCCTGGAGTGGATCCGGGACAGACGGCCTGTCCATTAATCCACTACGTATGCGTGTGTCTAATATATGCAATTGCCATTTCTAGTCTGTTAGGCTTGTGGGCCAAAGCCTGGAATTCACTGTAAAATGTATAATTCAGTTGTGTTAATGGATTATGTGAAAGAGGAACATTTTATTTATACATGCCTTGAAATGTCCTTTAAAGTATCAAGTGTAAGTCCTCTTAAAACCACATTGTCCATGAAATATTTAGAAGTCAAACCTTATGTTTCTCTGTATCATATTACTCACTGATATTAGTTTGTGAAATTATTTAGTGTTTTAATACTGACCAATATTTTCTTTTCTTTGCTACATTACACACATTTGATCATTAATTATGTATTTCATGACTCTTCAGCTACATGAATCTTGATGTACAGGATGACGAAAAATATTGTGCTTAATACAAAATAAAACAAGTGTTGCATCAACATTCAAGCACGTCAACATACAGTTGTATTATGTAGAGTATAATAGGCTCACGATATTGCCGTATTTGAATGGTTGCTAAGGTGGCAAACACACAGCCTCTACCCAGAGGGGCCATGTTAAAGTGTTTCCACAGATCTCTCTCAGGCTTACATAATAAGTGATAAAAAACTACTGGGGGAACTAAATCAAAACTTCAGTGAAGTTGATGAATCAGATCATTTATAACACTCGAGGCCAGGCTTTTGCAGCAGGCTTCACGGGACACTGGTGGCACTTTTCCGGGAGATGTGAAGTTTCTGCCGCTCGCCCAGGTTGTTTTATAGATGCTGAGGGAGGGGGGTAATAAATACTTTTAAGCATTGACGGATGGACCTGTTCATTATTTAGCATGTGGAGGGATGGGGGAAGTCAGGCTTGATAAAATGAACTATTTGTACAGGCCACAATCAATACCCGCCCCTCTGTTCCTATGTGGCACTATGGCGGCGGGAGCGCTGGCCACTCTCTTGTTGTGCTATACAAATTGTGCCAACACACACATGTGCAAGTGAACATGCACACACGCACGCACACACACACACACACACACACACACACACACACACACACACACACACACACACACACACACACACACACACACACACACACACACACACACACACACACACACACACACACACACACACACACACACACACACACACACAAACATACGCACATGCTCACAGTTGGTGGAATAAATCTTTTGCGTGAGGTCATTTCATAAAGTAATGTGGGCAGAAAGAATTTCATTAGGTTAAAAGGAATTCAAAATGTGTCAATTGGATCCAAATGAGAAGTGCAGGGAAATCCTGTTTGATGTTCATATGCAATAAATCTTTTTACATTTGTCTGCAAAGTGTAAGCACACCCTGGGGGAAAGCTTTGTTTGAAGTGGCTTGCCGTTTCCACATAGGTTTTCCCTCATAATCTGTTGTTGACATTTATCATATGGAGGCAAGGAGGGATCTTGGGCTGAGGATGAGGCCTCCTTGCTGAACACATTTCCAGCCATATCAGTGGACATGACAGTAAAGCTCATGCAATAAACAAATCATGTCAATTGGAAATAATGGACTCATTTGGATCAGTAGTCAATTGGAGAAGTTTATATGACAGCTAAATCTTTGTTTTTAATCAAAAAATGACAATTCAGATTCTTATGCTGCAAGTGTTCTTATGTGCAACACATGTAAGTAATTAAAGTAATTCATGTTTTAATCCTGTGCTCTTTTTGAAGTTCTTTGTCCCTTGCTCTGGACCTGCCCCTGACACAAACGGTGACTACATTCTACAGCAACACGTGCCTAAGAAGACAGACTGTGGATGCACACTGTATCAATTAATTAAGTATTACTGTAAGTACATACTACTGTACCTAAGGCTATTTCAAAATGAAGTAGGACACAATTTTGTATTTGAGGACTACAGTATATGGGCCTTATTCTAGTGAGTGTGCAAAGACTCTAGTCACTAGTGCTGGTGCTAGCATGATTTGGACTTGTTGTGACCCTGACATGCATATTGATAAATTCATCTGCTGCACACCTCACACTTGGCAGTGGCAGGAGTGCTGTCATCACGTAATGGAAGTCTCATGTAAATGAGGCAGACCTAATTAGGCCTAGGAGAAGCCTGAGAAGCTTCAACGCAGGACGGCAGGATGGGTGAACTCAAGAGTTGGGTCATGCATCCAAAAGTGCGTCTGGTTTACAGAGATTTGCTGGATATGCTGGACATGTTTTACCATACAGTACTTTACTATGTCTTCTGACTTTTATTAACCATGTGTGAAATTTGGTAGTCTAAACTTTGTTAGTATGTTTGCCACCAACTTCATCGGTATGTTTACCTAGAAACTCAATTTGAAATTCAAAACAGACCTTGTTGATAGCCTTTAGCTGCTGTCAATTTGATGTTGAAAATAGCACCCTTGATGAAAATGTGGCTTAGAAATACTGAAAAAGTATATAGATGTTGCTTCAAAAGACAGACAATAGCAGCTGCATACAAATCAGTGGAGAAGCTCATTTGAAAAAGCTTCTCACATCAGTGATGAACAGATAGGTGCATTGAATTTCATGCAGCAGCAACAGCGTTATCTTACTGATGGTGGAGATGTCAAAGTGCTATCTTACTTCTGAATATTATGTCTATCAATTCTTAGAGAGTTCAAGCCAGTGTGATTAACTTCCTCTATATTCCATCAAAGACACACACACACACACACACACACACACACACACACACAGGAGACTTATCCACTTGTATTGAAACCAGTGATTGAGTGTGACAGCAATGTTATTGTATTGTTAACAGATAGTCTGCAAATTCCATTAGAACCATAAATTGCCAACTGGCCCATGTCATCACCTAACTGGTCAACACCTCAGACAGCTTGTAACACTGCCTGAACCATGTGACATATTCAAAATGAGTCATTAGTAAAATTAATTTATATGAAGTACTACACCGTTCTCTTTGGTTGGATTAAAAGTTGGGCAAGCGTTTACGTAAAGAAAAAGTATGGGTAGCTAGCTTTAATGTGAAGCCGGACTGTGACAGTAGCTATCTGTTTGTGGCGGCTGAGGGGTTACGGGCAGGAAGGGAGCTGGGGAATAGAAAGGGTTACAGGCAACATGCCTCTGCAGAAGGAGAGTGATGGTGAGGAGGAAGTATCTGCCTGTGCTGTGGTTTGGTGTGGGAGGAGAGACAGGGCCAAGCAGTAAGCTGATCCAGACAGACGCTTTTCCCATTAATACTGCCTTGGATACCACCTACAGAGTTATGGCCAAGAGGAAAGACAGTGCATTACGATTGGGTGAAGAGGATTTTCCCTCATGTCTGGGACCATCCAAGTCCAAATTTGTGTTCTGAGTTATTACATGGGACGTGACTCTCACTTATTTGCATTCAACAGCCTCGCTGGGTTGATGTTTGTTAAAAAAGAAAACATCAAAAAGCTTAGAGGTGTAAACACACTCAAGGTTCATGTATGCAAAGGCTTATTAGTGACTTTGTAAACAAATATTTGCGCTGAACCAATGGAAGGACAAGGGAGGTCATATACATGTCAAAGCTGGCCTTTTGCCAAGGCGTCACAAGAGTTCACCAAGCGCACACATCGCCACACATCATGAGCGCAAGCCTTAGACTTCATTACACTTCACATGAGCACACTGAACACAGACCATGTAAAGGATTTAGCCATAATGCTGAGTGCCTAACGTGCTCTCCACAAGCCTGCCCTCTTAATTTTTAAAAAACAAAGGGATGCTGCCAGAGTATCACCACAGCAGTTTGTAAAACAACACTTAAAGGCAAATTAATGTCACTCTCCAAACCGGCATCCATAAACACAACTGACATGTGCTCCATGTTATCAAGGCACTTGTAAACAAAAACATACGCAAGCTTTAAGTATCACACTTTCAAAAAGCAGCTTAGGAAGATGAGGAAGAGGGACTTTTAACTCGCCCTCATTGTCTGGAAGAGAAGACAGGGAGAGAGAGAGAGAAAAAAAACCTTTCCATGCAAAGTGTTTTCAGCGTAAAGCATTAACATAATTTTTTCGACTTGGGTTCTCACAGGACCCCCTGATGAAGGCTCTACCCGTAATTTTAATTGCATGGACTGCATTCTTAATTAAAAACTGTACAAATGGATTTTATGCCATGCCAAATTAAATCTAAATTCATTAGATATAAACCCTTTTTAAAAATTGATGCAAATATGTGAATTTTTTAAAAGTTCGAACTTAGTCTCCATTTTAGATGAGCTTGCCATTATAAAAGGGGGAGGGGGGAATGCATGTCTTTTTGTGAATGAATTATCTAGTCTGTATAAAATATTCAGCAAACCTTATACTTCATGTTCTTTATTTGGCGTGTCCTTTGCATCATGATGTATTTTTCTCTTTAGTGACAGGAAGCTTAAATATTTATATAGTGTCACATGATGGTCAAGGACCAATTAAGTTATTTATATGCTTTGGAAAATGAAAGTACTTTTTAATGTACCATAATGTGGTACATGCAATCACACAAATTCTTTAATTATAAACAAAACTTTGTTGCAGGATGATCAGAGAGCAGTCACGGATGAAATGACACTGACATGCACAAAACTGACTTGAGCCATATATCCTTGTTTTTTCACGTATGTGAGTGTGTGTGGCAAGCAGGAAAAGGGGGTGCAAAAGAGTGTGTATTTTTTTTCAGTTAGCTCCCACTGTTTTGAGTGGAGTTCACGCTCACGTCTGTGCGACACAGACCGGCCCAACCCAGCCCCTTGCTTGCACATACAGCCCCCTTTCTCATTACTCTCATTAACGGTGCATTTTTTACGGCCCGGATCGGGGGAGGCCAGTTGCTCGGTTGCCGCGCTCGGAAAATGTCTGGTCACCAGAGGCCTGAGATTTATTGATGGTTCTTGCTCTACTGTACAGTGCCGGGGCTGCTAGGCGAGCGTAATGGATGGAGCAGATGTTTGACACGGCAGCACCTCTTCATAACTCCACTCTTCAGGAAGGCCTTTTTACAGGGGCTGCCTCGCAGTAGTTCCCATTCCACACAGGAAGCGAAGGTCATTGTGAAACATGAGGCCTGGGCTAAGAGGCTGAACTCATGTGTGCTGCAGCTGGGCCCACTCTCGCTCAGCTCTCATGGAAAAGTCATATTTTATCTCTCGCTCTCTCCTCTCTTGCTGTGTCTATCTCTTCCATTTGCACTGTTTGTCTCTCACTGTCTGCTGGTGTTTTTCAGTCACACTCAAGAACAGACACACACACACATATACACACATAAATACATAAACATAACACATACTACATAATGCATACTCACACAAAAAGTGACGTGTCCATCGTATTGTTTGCCCTTTCCTAATGATACCATATATAGCGTGACATTTATAGAGATAAACAAAAATAGTCCAGTTCAGTCAAGATTTAATTAAAGTAATACTTCATTATTTGTTGATCTGGCCACTATTACTGCCTTTCCTTGACCAAACCTTTCCCTTTACAAAGAGACCGAATAATTTATTAATGCTGGACTCAAGGGTATGTGGGGGAAAAAAAGAAGGCATGGCGGGGGGTGGGGGGGTGCAAAATTGTCTTCACTTTATCAGAGAGAGTGAGAGGCTGGTGTTGGCTGGCTCAGTGTGTGAAAAGGAACAGTGGGTGTTTCTGTCTCCCTCTCCTCACTTCTCCGGTCGCTCACCATCGGACGAGGAGGAGCAGCAGACAGATCTGGGTCTGTGCTCGGCACCTGAGGCACCCCGGTGTCAGGAGACCGCGCCGGAGCGCCGTTCATTTGTGCAACATCTGTACCACACAGACAAAATTATTAATAACCCCCGCATGCTGATCTGCCACGGCATTTTGATGAAGTGGAGGCCCACCACTCCCCATGATTTAGGCCAGCAGGCAGGCCCACCTCGCTGCGCCCAGCGGAGGGGAGAGAGAGAGCCAGGCTGTGCACCATTTTTCCCCCCTCTCTCCCTGACCACCGTCGCTCATGCAAATGCTGAGCTTGTCATTTCAGGTCCTCAACACCTTACTCAGACAAACTAAGCTTTTTTTTTTATTCTGAATGCCATTCTGTTGACCTGCCTTTGTTAGTCATTAATCATTTGTTTCAGAAATGTACATTTATTTGCTAAAGTGATCAACAGAAAATCAATTATCTCCTTGATAAATTTACCAATAAAACAAAAATAAACTTGAAAATTGACTAAGTTTTATTTATGCGTCATCCTCAATTCTATCCATACACACCGTAAAAGCCCTGTTGTATCTGAGAAGCACTCTTGGGGCATTTGATGTGAATAACAATGCCAATTATTATCACTCTATGATGAAGTGGAGCAAGGTAATAAATAGCTTGGCTCTGATTGGTTAGCTTGCTGGAGACCCCAAATGATTAGATGTTGGTCCCAGCGGGAGCCAGACAGACGGCAGTTTGGTGAACAGCCCTCGGGAACAGCTTTGCTTTTGTAAAGGCAAAACAACTTTGTGCCAGGATATACCCCAAGGGGTTATTTTGTAGGTATTAGAGAGCAGAGTAGAAAGGGGAACTTGGATACGGTAACGTAGCTTTATAATATTACCTTCTGACACCAAACTGTAAACACCTCGACTTTGGCTCATTGTTCCCAAGTGTTCGGGAGTGATGTTGGAGCAGTTAACCTGTGGTAATGATAGATGTTCAGTGCAGTAATTCTTGGATCATGGAAAACAGCAAATAGTGCAGTCAATCAGTGAACCTCATTCTGCACTTGATGTCAATCCTTTTTCCATGTGTCACTTTCACTGCCTCTGTTCCTCTCTCATACAGTCAAATCCAAACACTTGCATCTCTCCACTGGAGCTACGAACTACAAGAACAAGAAGCCAAAGTCCTACTCACTTCAACAAAAATAATCCAATAGTAAACAAATGACAGTACATAGATGATGATCCAGTGTGAGCCTGTAAATCATCACAAGTTCTGCCTCAAGTTCCCCCGGTGTGTACTTCCTGATGATTGCATAATGGATCAAAGGTGTGATGGATCGCAAAAATCATCAAGGCAACGCAATTAACACATGCCGCTATTCAAAATGTCTGCATCTGTGCCTCGACAAGTCAGTGCAAAACCAATGCTCATCTTCCATATTCTCTTATTATCAGAGTACTGAGTAACTGCCTTGAAAACATACACAGCAAAATGACTCATTGCATGTGACTGAATGAGTATTCTATGTTTTAGTTGGGCCCTTGCTTTATTTCCATTTACTTGTGATTCAGTTTCAAATCATACCCTTCATGGACCCAAGGCCTCCAAGTCTGACAACAAATCCAATCTGTGATTTTTGACACAGAACATATGCAATGGTGCAGGGCTGCTAAGCACACCACTTTGAATTTAAATGGGTCTACATTAATTAGAAGCTTGGCTCGCTCTCTATGCATCTGTGTACGTATGTGATGGATGCACACAATCTGCATGTCGGCTGAAATCACTCAATCCAACAAACGCAGACCCTGCTAATTGAAGGCAGTGTTTTCTCTTCCCCCTGCATTCCTTGTGCTTCGTCACTTTATCGGGGTCTGTTCGCCGCATACACCGCAGCCATTAGGCAGGAGGAGAGTCAGCGCATTGCACAGTTGCACAATAAATACTTCATTTTGCTTTGACTGTAATCTGCTCAGAGCGCATGATTAGTGTGCTCACTGGGCAAATGAATCGCGGGCGGGATCACATGAGTGAGAAAACAGACACTTTCAGGAGGGGCGGGCATGTGGGTGTTGGAGGCATTACTTGACTAAGAGACATCAACACTCTGGTGTGCAGGGCTGATTGTATTTCAGCAGAATGTGTTTCTCCTTTTTTTTTCTTTTTTGCCTTGCTTGGATGTCTTGGGCTTTATAGGACTTAATTTTTTTGCACATGTCACTGCTGCATGGTAGATTTGAGATGGCAGACAAAGTACGTCCAAAAACTGATGAGGACCCCGTTTCAGGTGTTAGACGCAAAGGTTACGAGTGGTAATTGAATTTATATCCACATCTGGTGCACGTGTGCTCATCTATCGTCTTTCGATTTCAATATCAATTTCAGATAGCACGTCCACTTAATTGGCTGATGTTCTGCCCAGCTGGTCCGTGCCTGAGAATTTTATGTGTACATATGTGGCCATTACATGCAAATCTGTGAGAACTTTAATATTCCTGTAGCTTGCTGGGTTTCCTGTCAAACAGATATTTGCTGACCTACAGTTGTCAGTTTTATTCACTAGAAGGTGCTCGCTAACCTTAACATTTAACTGCATCCATAGGATAGCACTCCATTATTAGCACATACTTGAAAGCAAAGCATTTTTTCATTCGTAATGACTATGCATCTTGAACCACTGCCAAAGCCCATCAACATATCTGAGCAGGTCTGTGATATCGAGTATGGTCTGTTCAAAAAAACCCTTGCATTTAAATACTCTATTGGAAGTCCATCTGGAAATGTTGCTTGCTGAGAGCAGCACACAGGCAGGTTCCCATGAACCATAATGACTTGATGTAAGTCCTGCCAAACACGAGGCTTCTGCTTTTAAAAATCTGGAATGCTCTGCAATGCTAGCATGGCTAATTGCAAATACTATGAAGTGTTCTGTACGACGGAAAAAAAGGTTAAATATAGTGAGTTTACCAGACACAGAGCATTCTGTTTTTTCCATTCTAAAACAGAAACATGATACTGAAGTCTACTGTCTGGAACTTCATAGCAACTGTAACAGGGGGAATCAGACACTGTGTTCCAGTACACAGTATCTGCCCATGACAGATCTGTTGGTAATCTCTACTGTTGACAGTAAGCTGTGATAATATCTGTATGCCAATGTGCATCCATGTTGTTTTCTTATGCTCGTCCTTCCAGCTGTCCATCACTGTGTTGGCTGAAATACATCACAGCAGACCCACCACCTCCATTGCATTATTTGTCAAGCAATCATTAATATGCCATTTAAATGTTAAAGAATCGAGGTTACTTTCATGTTACCTCTATTGACATTCATATATTGCTGCCAGACAAATGATACCATGGGGTCCAGCATGTGAAAATATGTTACTACTCTGCAAAAAGCAACAATATGGGGGCCTTTATAGATTCCAGTTGTTAATGTGGAACTACCATGTTGATTTTGCACATGCAACAACTTTCTCCTCACGGTCGTGTCGACAACCTGGTCCTTAGAGCTTTGTGTCAGGTCAGAGTGTTGCACAATTGCACATGGAGTGCATTGAAACAGACCAGTGCACACATGCATGCATCAATCAATTTTTCAATATATTGGGAAGTGTCCGTTTAGGAAACATGATGCATATTGGCAGTGGAAAGGTGGTGAGATGACTAATGCAATAAAAAGGAACATTCTGTAGATAAATCTCTTCTTAATGTAGTGTTAACAGTCTGTGGAGCTCTCTCCACTGGCATTTGATTATTTATTTGCGACGCAAATGCACTAAACCTGCTGCGCTACTTTAATTGAAAATATAAATGTTGTTTTAACTTGTACTGCATGTAAGCAAACATCATTAGCTTCTTGAACTTGTTCAGTGAAGTGAATCTACAGCACTAATTAAAGACCTTCTTTTTAACCCTGTGTGGTCTGATAACATATTTCCGGGGAAAGGGGTGGGGTGTGAGGGGATGGGTGGCAACTTATCATTTGCTTGTCAGGGGAGGCAAATTGAACTTGTGGTAGGGCACCGCGATGGGTCAACAGGCACAATTCTTTCGCCATCACCCACTTTTGAGAATCCAGTGGACGTGGTGAGGGCCACTGTCAATCAAGCAGCATGGCGATCATTACAGGTTTGCAGTGAAGCAGAAAAACGGCGTAATAAACAGGTCCTGCCGCCTCCGTCAGGTCATTCATCCGCCGTGGCGAGGGCTGGCTCCTTCTGGCCTCGCTGTGCATTAAATCCCCATCCAGCTGCTTGACCCTATTACAGCAGCATGATGGGCTCTCCTGTCACCGCCAACCGCCGCAACAGTCGGCCGCACTGAATCACTCTTCCCGACAGGTAAGCCCCGGGATCATTTATTTTTGTATCTCGCCACGGTTGGCTGACAGAAGTCAAGGGGTGTCTTTAACATGCCAAAAAAAGTGCCGAAAGCCACCGACTGGAGGCTGGGATCTTTAGATCGGCCTTGATCTGCCAGGGCTTAGTGGCAGGGCAGCGGCTATGAAATCCTGGCGTGACGATCTCTTGCTAGCGACGGCTGTCGCGGTCGTGTTTAGGAAGTTGTTCTTTGACTTCCTCAGTTCCGAAAGTGACATAATTTTATTGTGCTCCCAGTGTGTAGACGAAATAAGTTTTACTTCATTTAACATACTCTCGAGTGTGAAGTTGACATGGCTTACAGCCATCAAAATGTGTCTGGGGGAATCAGATTCACAGCTGATCACACTGGAGATGGCGACAACACGCTTGGCACAAAGGATACCGGTGAAATGAAACCACAATAAGAAGGGTTCAACTAGTGCCTGGATGAAAAATGTCTATACTCGATACATAATGTATTCTTCCTTTGCATGTGAATGAACACATACATTATGAATACACACACATTCACACAAATATGCACACACACACACACACACACACACACACACACGTGCACACACACACACACACACACACACACACACACACACACACACACACTCATATTCACACATTCATACACACACACACACACACACGAAGACACCCACACATATGTGTGTATGTACTGTATATGTAGCAGCACACTCCTTTTTTATCTAAAATTTACCTTTGGTCTTGCTGCTGCCTTTGAGGAAAAAGAAGAAACAGGTTTGTTGCTGTGGAACAAGCATAATAAGGCTGCTGCTATTGGCAGACTCTGACTCTACAAAGGCCTCAAATCTAAATGTGATGCAGTATACATGCTTCCCAGTACAAACAGGGCCACAGAAAAGCACGGCTATGTTTGATCCTGTCTTCCAGGTGCTGGTAGGTCCTCTTTCATCTCGGTGGAGCCCCCCCAAATTGTCCCCTTTTTCCTCAGAAGGTACAGCCATACATCAATCGTCTGAGGCTGCTGACATGATTTGGTAGGGGTGGGGGAGGCTTGCTTTTTTTTTTTTACCAAGTCACCCAAAAAGAAATGGTAAGACAAACAATTGACTGTATACAAGAAGCCTTGCTTTGGCAAAAAAAGCAATTCCTTTCAACCCACTGACCTCTTGGTTTACAACCTTGTGCTGTTTTCAGACTCGGTCATTGACTTGGTCAAGTGCAGCGCAAGTGATGCATGCAACAAACTGTGTGCAATGCTCCGTAAATCAAATACCTATAGTGGTCGTCCAATCAATATGATTTCGCAAATAAATCTCTACATTCAATATGTGAGTAATGTACAGCGCTTACATTGATTAAGGAAAGAGCCCTGTTCACCTAAATGAACAACAAACAAACAGCAGAAGTTGTCATGGGGGGATGTGAAATCAATAGCTCCATGCTTGCAACAGGGTTAATCAATGGATTACAACCTTTCACCTGAATATCTTACAGGTCAGTCTCATGTACTAGAGTTTGGAAACAATAAACTACAGTACATGCATCACATTTACAAGTCTGAGCTACTGCACGAGCACAGCTAACAGACATAACCACCATATGCTACAGAAATGCAAATACTGATACATCGAAAAGGTTACTACTGCCTTTAAAACACCAGTAAGGCTAAGACTGCTTGAGGTTCTTTGTTTCAAAGACATTACAGAATATCCGAGTGGCCTTTACACTCTTCCAAGTTAAAAACAAATGACTTCCAAGTCACCCTGTTCCCTGCCATTTAAACTTGCCTCCACCATTTCTCCTGTTAAGGCCCTCAGAATCCAATCAATGTGTCAGTTAAATTGCTCTTCATCTGTTGAGATTAAGTGTGCGACTATTACCTTCGATTTAGCCCGAGTCTAGAATGCTGGCACATTTCCGTGGAGCCATTAGTAACACCTGGGATCTTTCACATTAGTTTAAGATCTGGCATCATAAATTTCTGCACATTAATGATTATTCTGACTTCTTGGGATAAATGGCTCAATGTTTTTGATAATGAAAATATACACTCTGCAGCGGGCCTTTCTTAAATTCACATTACCTTTGTAATGTACTTCATGGTTGATCATATCAGACGATGTCATAACTTTTACCAGGAGGGTCTTATTAATTCAGAATGTATTTCAGAGTTATTCCATTACTCAGTCTTAAAACTTAGGGTATAATGGGATTTTTGCTCTTTGTGCTAGCTTTCACAAAATTATTTCCTGCAGTCAGAGACTAGACTGAGTGGACTTCCTGAAACTAAGTGGGTATATTTCTTATGCGTTTCCCATTATATTTATGGTTCAGGAGTACTATGTATTTTGCATGATTGTTTTTATTATGAACTGTAAATATGTCAGGTCTTTTTTGGTTCTCTGATTTGCATAGATTGAACCGTGTCACAACTGACTTAATGAATAACATTACATGTAACCAAAGCAAGTTTATTGTGACTTGTAGCTTGTAAATTACATGTGTCAATCATACTGGAGTACAGAGCAGTTTGTATTTATGTGAATACACAGCAGTGCACTATATGTTTAAAGTTTTTTGCATTACAGCCGTCAAGTCATAGGCAAGAAAAACCTTTTGGCAAAAGGCTTGTGATTGGCAGCCTTTGTTCAGCAGGGAATCCAATATTTTCCCGAGTTTTATGTGACTCATATCATGAAAATTGATTGGTCCAGAAAAAAATGTGACACAAGTTAATCGAGATCTTAAATAAGAGGTGTAATTCACGTGGCATGCTCAAAATTGTCATTCTCAGCATTTTTACGACGGTGCCAGCCATAACGACTTCAAAGAAAATGTCAGTGGCAGCAAATGACATGCCACTGAATAACGTGGTTATGGCGGGGAAGACATTTAAACTCTTCTCTACTAGCAGGGTGTACTTCTGCTGAACATACATTTTCTCCCAGCGAGCTGATGGGTGAAGAGTCCCTGGCTCCTGTCCTCTGTCACCATTCATCGTTCCTGGAGAAGTACAGCAGCTCGCTGGTAATTATTACATTCCACACTGATGGCTCATCAGCGAGATCCTCTTAAATTAGCGGCCCATTCGCCGGGTGCACCCAGAGAAGACGTGTCATTTATAATGTGTGCGAACGTGCGCGCGGCTCTCAAAGAGAGTGTGCCAATGACAAGGCTCACTCCGGAAAAGGTAGGGAACGGAGAGAGGGCGCCAGCCAGAGAGAGAAGTCCTATTTACAGTGAGTGATTCAGAGCTCTGTGGAAGCGTGCCATATGGGCCTCACCTGCTCAACAGCAAAGCTTCAACTGGAAAGTTCTGCACTTATGACTGTAACCTGAAGAGCATTGCATCAGCCTACATCTTAAATATATTGTGCTTGGCATATCTATTCTAGCCAAATATTCCAACATGACTTAACTTTTAGCACACATAAGAGCGATAGGGGTTGTGGCCTCACAATGGGGTATGCTATATTGTCCTGGGTTTACATCACATGCACTTCTGCGGGAAACAAATAAAGAGCAAAATACATCTTAACCTATCTTCTGTTGCATAGCAGTTCTGGAAAAGTTGTGTTTGTTTTGACCTCAGAGAGTTGAGTCACTTGGGGTTAAACAACTCACTATGCTGGTTATCATGGTTTAATATGGTAATTAGTCATAAATTGTTATACTTCACTGACACAATAATCACAACAATAAGCTAAGTTGCTCAACGATTAAGTTCTCTATTAAATACTCCTTTTCTACTTGAAAACTTTTCCTCTCTAAATGCTAATCTTTTGTGTGAATCTGTGCCTAATCTAGTACAACTAATTAATGTGTTAGAGCAGATGAAATGTTACCTAAGCTGGGACCCACCTCCACCCCAACACACACACACATACACATACACACCGCATGTGTACAATTACTGTAGACGTGGTAAATAAATCAATATTCCCAATCCAACTGTAAAAAACAATCAAGGAAAACAGTGATTCCCAGGAAAATAACACCAAATAATATTTATTAACTGCTTTGAAATCAACTGCGGGGACCGCAATGCAGCAAGTGTTTTGAGCAGGCACGCAAGCAAAGCGAAAGCAGCAAACATGACGGCTGATGACAGATGCCAATAATTGTGTTAGTCTACACTGCAGAGTAATTGAATGAATTAATGGGAAACAAACCTCTAAGACAGGCATGCGGCCTGTGTCAACCTTGTGATTGAAAGATATTGTTGAAGTACTGCATCCAAATGAGAGGATTTCAAAAGCAACGGACACTTCAGAATCCGTGTTGAGGGGCCCTGTTCTCCTTTAGAGGGGGGTGCGTGTGAGGATGTCCCTTATTGGTTTTATGGAGCATTCGGAAGCTCATTACATTGTACCTCAGACTACCGTCTTAATTGTGTTACATTTTGAATCGCCTTTGTTGTCGTCTTGTGTCATTGGCTTAGCTACAGTATGTCTGGAGTGGCTCAGTCCAGTGATTAGCAATGATGTCGTAAAAAGGTGCTTGGACACTTGCTAATGCTGAAGGAAAAGCTGCTAATTAAGGTCCGCTCTTGCACATCATAAACCCCCACCACCACCATCATCGTCGGCGGCAAAGTTGTGAACAGTGCTGGGCAGCTGTGGAGAGGAGTGAGACGCCTCAGTGTGTGTGTGTGTGTGTGTGTGTGTGTGTGTGTGTGTGTGTGTGTGTGTGCGTGTGTGCGTGTGTGAGTGTGTGTGTGTGTGTGTGCATGTGAGAGGGGGATATTCGAATTGGATTTCTGTAATGGCTGCCTCGGATGTGAAGGTTATGGTAGACTTCATTCACAGCAGACACTAGGCGTTTAGCATATTGAGAGGGAAATGAGATCCCATCACTCTGCGATGAGGCCCTACCCCCATCAGGTACACCCCAGTCAGCTCTCACACCAGACAAGGCAGGCCCGGCTGCTAGTTGGACAGATACAAAATATATAACAAACATCGCATGATGGGGATGTCAATGAGCCAGCAACACATACACTGGGCACATACACAGACACGTTGTTTGTTAAAGTGTGTTGACAAATTTGTGCTTGAATGTAAATATGTCAGCGATGCCATGGCTGGTTGAGTGTCACTGTCCCGCAAGACAGTAAACATTGAACGACCAGCGCCAATAGCTCAGTGCAGGACTTATTAGGACACAGATTCACTACATTTCCACTTGGAAATGCACCCTGCCTGCTTTCATCAATGGTCTAGAAAAACAACCTGAATGTCCTGGATGGCCAGACGTCTCCTGGTCCACCCTTTCTCTGCCAGCTGGGACGTGTGAGTCTGGGCTTAAACGCAGTATTAGCAGGTTGCCCACACAGAATTATGTTAAACACGGCGTCCACTGGAAATCAATATTCAGTGTAAGTAACTGGCCCGCCAGTAATTTAATGAAGCTAAATTGCATTACATGGAGGTAAGGTGGTGCGGGACCAGTCTGTCTCCAGCACTCTATTACCCAGTGGCAGTGTGGCAGAGAAATGGGACTTACCCGGCTCATTGGAGGGGTGGCCACTCTCTCTCCCTCTCTCTCTCTCCCTCCCTTTTTCTCTGTGTTGTCATTTACTCTCGTACTATCACTGCTTGCCTCATGCACATGCATCTACTTTTGAGTGATGTCCTCTCTTCATCTATTTTCACTTAAATGTTTGTGGTAGTTTACTGATCAAAGGAAATTAAATGTATGCACAAACATGGGCGGGGGCATGGCATCCTTTGGGCACATTCAAAAACTAAATTGGAACTGCAAATGGATTTTCATTATTCAGTGAAGTCGTGAAATATTAAAATGGCAAAGTTTTGTGAAAAGAAGTGAAGTTCCCTCATGGGGAGTGCTTTTTATTTATTAACATTTTTATATAGTCACAAGTATTTCTTTTTTTCAATACAAACCACTGTTTGTTGAATAGAGCAGGTAAAATAGCCACAGGGCATGGTGTGGTAGGTAAATACAAATTAATAAATTGTTTCCAACAATCTCTATAATAGCCTTTAAGCCAGAAGGTGTATAACAGTATTTTTGTTTATTAATTAAAAAACATATACTGCTAAATTTGCATAATAAATTCTACCTTCTCTCTCTCTCTCACTTCCTATTCTCCCCTCTCTATACCCCATTCATCTCTGAATGAATCATTGAACTGGTGTGGCTAGCTGTGGCCCTGGTGGGCCCTTAACCCAGCCGTGTCAGAGGGACCACCGGCAAGGAAACCCCTCCACCCTCTCTCTCCTCTCTGGGGCTGGAGGTGCCATCCACTCTGACAGACTCTATGTGCATGAAGTGCAGAGGCACCATATGCCTTCCTCCTCGGCAACACATTTGACCTAAGGCTCTTCTCCGAGGAGAGTATGGATATTTACCCATATCTACCCCCTCCTGGTGCAAAATCCCCCTATGATACCCTCCGTGGTGCTGCCAGTGCCTAGGGCAGGGAGCCTCACTAATTCGTCCTGTGAGGTAGGGGCGCTGGGTCTGTTTGGAGTGTCACGAGCATCACATGAGGCCACTGTCATGGTAATTGGTGTGGGAGCATGCAAGGGAGGTGGGGGTGGGGGGTGGGGCAGTGCCGTGGTCCAGCCCCATGTTTTTTTGCTAGAATGCTGCAATTTCCTTCCCTTTCCTCATCTCCACTCAACAGCTAAGGTCTTTTAGGCAGTAAGACTCTGTCGGCGAGATTTTCCCTTAAAATCACCCTGCACCGCACTTTCATGCTTTTCCCTCCCTGTTCTGAGAGAGCTGTTTGAGGGCTGCTGTTGACGGCTGAAGTGGCCTGTCTGGGCGGCGAGGTGCGCGTGACGTTGGCCTGGCGCGGTGCGCTCGCCTCCCCAGCACCACTCCGGGGCTCCGGGTGAGCTCCCCGCCCGCTGAATGACGCGCTGTCGGCAGCGAAAGTGCAGAGCCGTCGCTTGAGAAGGAGCAGCTGAATTCACGAGTCGCCTCAGTAATTCAAACCAGCTATGACCTCATCAGAGCAGGGCTCCCCCTGCCCCCCTACCCCTCCCTGCCCACCCACCCCCACCATACCCTGTTCAACCCCCTGTCCCCCAACCTCTCACAAAACTCCCACCCACCCCCACCATACCCCCTCAACCCCTTGTCCCCTACCCACCCCTACCCACCCCCACCATACCCCCCTCAACCCCCACCCATCCCACCATACCCCCCTCAACCCCCACGCACCCACACCAGTCCAAGCTCCACTTCCCCACACCCGCACCGTAGCGCAAGTGACTGTTATGATTCGAAACAGGATTTACAGCTGTGCAGCCGCAAAACAACTCACCACAACCACCCCAGGTCCCCCGAAATAATAATGCTTGTTAGCCATAAAATAGGGAAAAGGGTGGAAGGGGAAAAAACCCCCGAAACAAACCCTCTGATTGATGTCATACAAGTCTCTGAAACTACTTTACACTCGGAGAGAAATGTTAATGTATGCCTTTCCCTCTCCAGCAGGCGGACGCATGGTGTGGTTAAATGCTTCACCGTATGTATTTATATAGTGGATGACCTTTTTAGAATAAATCAGTCATACACATGCTGATTATAGACCCATAAATGGTATCAAATTCATTGGCGAATTATGAAGCACATATTTTACGAAAACTCCACTGTGGAGAAAGTTTTTTTTTTCTACTCTTTTTCCCTCGAAAAGCACCATGTTTTTGGTGTTTATTTTGCTTCCTCCATAACATCTTAGCTGGAAAAAATGTCAAAGTAAAGGCACTTTTTTCCTTTCCTCTTTTCTCTCTCTCTCTCTCCTTTTTAAATTGTAGGTTTCTCTGCCCAAAGCAACTAATGAATCAACTGACTTAAGTGGGCCGAGGCGTTCACCCCATTTACAGTTCCGGCAGACTGTGACTAGGTCAGAGCCTTCTCTCCCTTACTGGGGCTTCTCTACACCTCTACAGCCTACAGGAGGGAAAAAACACGCACACAACAGACCGACGCTGTATCACACAAGCAGGCCTTTGGCTGGGTGTTATGAATGCAAAGACATGAGCACCATTAGAGTGAGGCTGGCACACAGTGAGTTTACCTACAGGCAATTTAAAATCTCTCCATTTGGATGCGTTTCTAAAAGACCCGAGGCCGGCTTACCTCATTTTTTCCTTTCTCTGGAGTAGATCGCATTGAAGTACATAGTCATGCTGGTAAGGACCTTTTTGTCTAGACATGGAAAGAAAAACATAAACCATGTTTGGCATGACAAAGAGTCAGGATGATCTTTTAACAAGACACTGTTAATGACATTTTAAATGGCAGAACAAGCAAGCATAAAAGATCACATTAACAGAATGATTATGGCTTAATGCAACAAAAAATATCGTTATAGTTAGGGGTTACTTCAGTTTGATAAGAGACCACATACTTTCTATTTTAAATTGCAAGGTTAAAACAGCGTTGTTGGAGACAATAGCAGTTAATCACTCTTTTGTTCCAGGAAATTGGCAGAACATTCATTATGGCTATTTTAACTTCAGTCAGATTTGTGGTTAATTTGGGCAGTGGTTAACCTACTTTTGAAAAATTACCCTGTTTCCGTGCTGTGGCCTTACACAAACTAAGAAAGCAAGGATACAGGCTCCAGGAACTCACAGAAATAGAGGATGCCACTCGTCACTCTCACACCTACAGAGGTGACCTGAGATACTCCAGTAAAAGTTTAGCCCTAGCTTCACCTCAAGCATTGATTATTCATCTTTTATTCTTTATTTATTTTGTATGTACAAAACACAAATCAGTCTGAACTGGACCCATGCAGGTCAATAGCCCTATTCCAAAGGAAATGCATGAATAAACTGATGTAAAACAGTATGGATTGGCAACAGGATGTTTTCCCTCGAAGAATCCCTGCGTTAGACAGGGGGGGCCGCTGCGTATGCTGGCTAATCAGCCCCCGACTCACCTGCCAGTTAAAGTCGCCTCCATCAGTGTTAATTGTCGACCTGCTCTGAGGATAAGGATTGCCATCACCTCTCATCCAGGCAGGCAACGATGGGTGGAGAAGGCCCCTCCCTGGAGAGAGAGAGAGAGAGAGAGAGATAGAGTGAGTGAGAGAGAGAGAGAGTGTGTGTGTGTGTGAAAGAGAGAGAGAGAGAGGTGTGTCCTTGTGTTTGTTTGTGTGCACACTGTGTGTGTGTGTGTGTGTGTGTGTGTGTGTGGTGTGTGTGGGTGGGTGGGGTTGGGGGGCTCCGTAATTTGGCCTAGGTGCTGATTTTATCCCCCACTCCTTGGGGTGTGCCAGATGCCAGGAGGAGTGCCCAGCTGCCACAGGCCTTCCCACGGAGTGCGGTGGGTAGTTGGGAGAGGACGGCGCGCTCCCGCGGGGTAGAGCACCGGCTGAGGGGGGAGAGCCGAGAGAGACCGAGGGGGAGGGCAGAAGATGACTGTGTAATATCAGCCCAGGGCCTGAGAGCATTCGGAAAAGCCGTCCCTATTACTGCCTGTAAAAGATGCAAATTTGGTGAAATAATCAGCTGTAGGGCCCCAGGCTGTTTTTCAAGTGCCCCCCTCTCCTCTCCTCTCTACGTCCGCCTCTCTCTCTCTCTCTCCCTCTCTCGTGCTTGCCTCTGAGCCGAAATAGTAAGGGAGGTATTAGTGTAAGGAGCGTAGAGAGGCAAAGTTCACTTTGCTCAGAGGCTGCCCCTAACCAAACTCAACCAATCGCTGCTGAGAGCCTCTCGGTACTTGAGAGCC
>NC_085015.1:27675049-27684531 GCF_963854185.1 Sardina pilchardus
CACCACCACCCCCGCTCTCTCTCGCTCTCTCTCTCGCACTCTCTCGCGCTCGCTCGCCCGCCCGCCCGCCGCAGCCCTCCGTGCGCCGCGCACCCAGCCTGATCCCGCCATGCGCCTTCGGAAGTGACACTCAAATTCAATCTTCCTCCGCCGCCACCGCGGCCAGCCTATCTCCCCTGCGCAGGGTGAGGGTGGCGCGCATGCAGCGCGGCGATAGCAGGCCCTTCAAAAGGGACCAGCCTCTGAGCCACTGGAGCCACTACAATGGGGCCCACTTCTGTCAACAAAGAGGGAGACTAGAGAGCCCAGATATCTACTCTATGGAAAGATTAACAGTAGCAAATCCGTTTAGCATCCTTCTCTCTACCCTCCCTTTCCCCTTTTTTTTTCATTTTTTTACATACATTTTTTTTTTCTTTTAATAAGTTATTTACAGGATGCTGATCTCAAGCCCTGAATTGGAACAAGAGATTAGTTCCATTAAAGTGTAGCCTTTTTTTATTCTCACTGAAGGGTGTATTTTTGAAGAGTGGGACAATGTGAAGAAAGGCCTGTAATTGGACTTCTTCAAGAGGGGCTCACACTTGGTTGCCAGCAGCAAAGCTTTCAGAAAACTACTTCTCAATGGCAGCGATCCATTGAAAATACAGTTTAATATATAGTCCATACAGTGACTGCTGGCTCATGTGGTTGGCTGGTGAAGACAGCAGAACAGTTTTGTACCTCATTTTTCTCCCATGACTTTATGTGAGTGGTGAAAACAACTTGTCTGTGAAAGGTTGCGAAAGCCTCGCCTGTGTGACACACAGTGGCAACGGCAGCTTCAGCAAACAGTTCAATGCCACGGCCACAATACAAACAAAGAGTTCCAGTCGTTAATTTTAAAAAGTTGGGGCGAATCTCCTTTGAACAGTAAATATTTAATCAGCGTGATGCGCGACGGGCAGCCCTCCTCTCGCGCTCACGGCGCCGCGCTCTAAACGGGGCGAGACAGTGAAACCGGCCGAAAACTAATTACCAGCCGGCGAGCCACTCCACTGTAGCCCCCCCGTCAGAAGGTCAAGAGAGTCTGAGAGACACCGACAAACACCCAAGCGCACCGCTGAATGATCCAAACGAGCCGCGCGGCATGTAGGAGACACGCGCCCCCGCGCCCCCCCTCACCCAGCCGCTCACCCCACTACCGTGCGGGGATAAACAGATTACATTAAACCTATGCATGTCACGTCACGCTGTCTTGTCCAGGGGAAGAAAATCTGCAAACAACTCAACTTGGATTTCCAAATGTCCCCGTCTTTAACACGTAATGGGATCAAATATTGCATCCTCACCGCAAAACGACAAAAGTTGGACAGCGCAGCCCGAGCCTGGGCGCCTTGAAGCTCATCATTATCGGAGAAACGGAAAAGGTTAAAGAAATGGAAGTGTTTTACTCACACTGAGGGAGAGGGAAAGCTCGGCTGGTTTCCGATCACAGATACGGGACTAGGGACACAGAGGTTGACAGGGAGGCCACTGAGAATATGGATAAGTGTTAAACAAATACAGCAGGGAGCAAGGGAAGCTGAACTCTCCATTGATAAGCTGCCGGCTGAGGAATACTTCCAGAAGGTCCTTTAAAGGATGGATTGATAAAGAGAATAAAAAAGTAATTTAACAGAAAAAATGATGCCAGAAAAAAAAAAGAAACTAGAAAGACGGAAGAGATGTTGGAAAAAATATGTCTGCTGTACTTTAAGTTTAGTTTGAACATTCATTTGTGGTGTTCACGTCCTATAATAATAACATGAGAACATTCCTTAAAGCTGTGAGACATTAATGTGCATTAATATTTCTTCTTTTACCACAAACATATGATTTGGGCAACTTCTGACCCAGTGCTGTACAACTGTGAAATTGTGGCCACGTTAGTTGAGCCAGCTGGTCTGCATTTGTATGTTAGGAAATACCTCTTATCCAACTGTAACTAAGAGCAGACCACCACATGATGGGTGTGTTTCTTGTTAGCTGAGGTCTGTGTGATGAATCACATGAGAATATTTTTCATGCAAATAATCATTTTTGAATGTCAGACACGCACACACACACACACACACACACACACACGCACGCACACACACACACACGCACGCACGCACACACACACACACACGCACACACATTCACCTTGCAAAAAAAGAAAAGGAAAAAGTTCTAAAATGTTCCAGATAAAATTTTCTTCACAGACTACATTCAATGGCTGTTCAATTGTTCCACATTTCAATGGCACTTGCTGAGAAACGAACAAAAAAGGGAGGAGGGAGGGAAGGCATAAAACAAAGGATGTACATCTGAAATCATTCATCGGATGAGTGTGTGCAGTTGTGCGGTACGTGGCGAGGACAAATGGGCGAGTACACACACAAACATGCACACACGCACACACACACACACACACACACACACACACACACACACACACACAGAGGCACAAACAGTGTGCCATTGCACGGGCCCGACATGGGACCTAGTCGTGGGACTGGTGGGAAAGCAGAGGAGAAAAGAGCCTCCTCGTTTCTTGGCAGCAGTTTTGAACATCTGCATTTGTGAACTGCAGGGGGAATACAGCATGCGAGAGAGAAGCGTCCTCCTCCAACACCACAGTTAAAATACATTTGGAGGTCAGTTTGTACTACAAGTGAATGTGGAAATTATCAAACGGAGGAAGACCAAATGAACAGAGAGAAAGCAAGCATGGATAATGCACTTGAACATTTAGGGGAATATAGAGATTTTAAATATAAGCACAAGCTGCACACACAACATATATTTTGAAAATATTTTGCAGGTGAGGACTCTCAATGACAGTTCTCCTAGTCCTACATATTTAAATCATTAACAAAACACTAGCGTAGCAAAGACGCCGGTAACAAAAAGCTCCCACACTAGAATACCTTCAGCACAGACACGTCCAAGTCTTTCTCTCAGGGACAAACCCAGCGTGGTACACAGCACTTCCAAGTTCCACTAGGCTACCCTCTTTTGCATTTTTCATACAATTATCTCACAAGTACACTATGCACACAAGTATATACACACACACACACACACACACACACACACACACACACACACACACACACACACACACACACACACACACACACACACACACACACACACACACACACACACACACACACACACACACTGTATGTGTTGACATGCTGATGCACATAATAACACAATAAGCACATGCATCTATGTGTGCATATGCAGTGCTCTGGCATCCTCCCTGCTTTACGTCACACACGTGCACAGTACGAGGTGGGGAGAGTGGCTCCTCCTCGGAGCTGCAGCAGGTAGGGAGTGCCTGAGGTGAACTTGGGTAGAGTGCTGCCAAAGACTCCATTTCCCCTCAGGATTCTCTCAGCACAGTCATTTCCTAATCTGGTTTGTAGTGCGTAATAGGCGTGGAAAGCTACACTAACACACTCACTGCCCCCAGACAGTTGTGTCTTCCCTCTCTCTACCCCCAAGTGATATGAATCCCTCTTTAAAAATCGTAATAAAAAGGAAACTCACATAAACCTAGATATTCTAAGTCCGTGTTGGAAAAAAAAGAACAAAGGGCATCGCTACATCACATTGGCTAAGATGAACTTTTAGCCCCAAAGAATAAGAACAACAACTGATCCTGAAGATATTTGCATGTCTATCAGGCTATTCTGGCCCGGAAACATATTGCATTAACGACTTTGAAAAATTGTAATTACAGCTTTTAACACAGAGAACTGAGAACTAACTCCCTGTAGGAGATATAACTACATCTTTGTATTGGTGTCAATCAAAAATAACCAACCTCTACTGAACCATGTTCTGTTCTTACTTTGTGAAGGGTTCTTATGTCAATCAAAAAATAAAATAAATAAATGAAATGAGAAAATGGGATCATTCTGCCACATGTGTAGCACTGTTAGCTGTGTGGCTTTTGTGTGCTTAACTGAAATGTGGAGCTTTCCCCTTTTTTCATCTTCTGCCAAGATGAGTCTGAATGTATAAACTACAGGCAGTGGGAAAGGAGTAAAACAAAAATCAATCGATAAATCAATAGAAATAACTTGTCTTTCTAGGGCACATCATTTATGAGTTTACAGAATGAGATTATGACCATGTCTGGCTTCCCTAATTATGTGAGGGAATACAGGGATCCTTGAGCTGTCACTCACGACTCAACCCCAGGTGATCTGGAAATGAATGTTTATCTTGGACCTTCAAGAGGAAATGACATAATGCATGGCGTCCACTGGATGGGAGGGAAAGGCATCTGCTGACATTAGTCAGAGGAGAGGAGGAGGAGGATGGTGAAAGGCTGCAGCTTTTCAGAATGAAAACATGTGAATGTGTGTGTGTGTGTGTGTGTGTGTGTGTGTGTGTGTGTGTTTTCTGCTGCACTTCAGCACAGCCCTTACGCCAACAATAATGACCCGGGAGAGCGAACAAGGGAAGGAACGGCCAGCGAACGCAGAGAACACAGAAAATCCCCTCATATCTTGTGACATTTTTATTGTGCAGGTGGCTTTCCAAACTTTCACTTGGAAATGGCTTTAGCAATAATGGCCTATTATGCCAAGACCAACCTACCCCTCAAACTACAGTAAAAAAAACATTTTGGTGGAATTCCTCTGGTGAGCTTAGTTCACATAATTGTATAAAAATGTTTGAATCAATCCTTATGGCTTCAGTTAAGGTGATACTGCCGGCTCAACAAGCGCCAAGAGAAATATAATAACAAACTGGAGAAAAGAAAAGTATATTTCACAGTGATGTATGCAAAGAACTCCATTAATAGAGTTCAACTGCTCCATCTATGTGTAATGCTATAAGGGCTTTTAGGGGCAAAAGCCCTGAGGGAGAAAATTATGAATGGGATATCCTCCCAAATTTTATTGCCTTTATCCTGTAGTGGGTGCGTCATTGTTCCAACACCGTATACACAGGGGGACAGGGTTAAGGTTTTCAATAGAATGCTTCGTTTATTCACTTACTGTGGGTCATGCCTTGTAAAGGAAATATGTTAAATGTTGAGGAAGTCTATTTGTGATTTCTGTGGCACAATGATATTTTAGTTGAAGTATATTGCTATTTCCCTGCACATGTTAAGGTAGACGACTTGTGAAAAGCCTGCATAAACTCCATTTCCAACATGCTAAGAAATTACTCTTTTTCACAACTAAGTGCAAGTTCAATCAAGAGGTGAAGCAAAATAATAACTCCTAATTAATTTGAACAGAAAATGTAATAATATTGTATTGGCCAAATAATTAGGTTGGAACAATTCACTAGTAAAGCTAGCTAGCTAAAAATCTTCTATTCTAAAGCCATCATGGAGCAACATTGCAAAACATGTTGGCGATTGGATATGCAGACAGACTAGCAGCTTATTTGAAGAAATAAGTAGTTTATCTTCTTTAAAGGACTATTTGATTGAATGCCTGAATATTGAATAAACATACAGTATGGGTCTGATTTCAGACCAGCCAGAACGTTCTGGAACTGAATAAGTATGTGCTGGACGTGTTCTCCATGAGGTGGATAGTGGCTCTGTCAAATCCATCAAGGCTATAAGCAGGGCATGTTTCAGCTACTCCTGGTGGTTTGGGCAATTATGACAGCAATGACCTGGAGGCTTCCACTGACAGAGTCAAGTCTTGCTTACTCCTGCCCCCATGATCTCCTCTGATGATGCAGACCTGCCCACTTCACACAATTAAGCCCAAGCCATGGAGAATGTGACAAATGTGCTGGATGTGTGCATCCAAAGCAGCCCTTATTAAGGCACGAGACCTCAGAACATACGCTTGACTTCCTTTGATAACCCAATGCTGCTCTTTTATGCGTGTTGCTAAGCCCATCACTACTTCTTATTTACTATATTAAGGGATGTGGATTGTTATTCATGGCGTGAATTCATGTAATGGGCTGTTGTTCCTGACTAAAATAATACAACATTTGTACAAGTCGTTAGGAGAAACAAAAGAAGAAAAAAAAGGCTTTAAGCCTCCAAGCATCTCCACGAAGAAAAACATAGTATATTTATTAAAATGGAAAATAACACAGAGACAGAAATAACAGGCGAGCTTTTAGTTTAAGTAGTGTGTCCCTAAAAGGCGTATTTAGGCAGCAGAATGTTCACTGCAAGGTAAGAGTGTTGTTTTATCCCCTCAGTAACCAGACCAATTATCTGTAAAGTTTTTTTTTTTTCTTTTTTCATATTTAATGCATCCCCCGTCTCTTTCTACCATCTGCCCTCCCCCCTTTAACATTCTGGAATTTTCATGAGATAGGACAAAAATGGGCATTTCCCTTATTACCATCTCACAGTGGAAATCAAATATGCAAGGAAAGTAGTGTATATACTAATTAGTGCTGAATTCATAATTACTGTGCTCATTGATGGAGATACATTTGAATACATTCATCTCCTCAGGGATCCACACAGGCTGTCCAGAATAGCTGGAAAAAAATGTGCCCTCAGCCCCTTTTCTTCTTGAAATTAGGGATCTGTGGCATGCTGTAATGTTATGAGACGAAAGATCCAAAGTGCCTGCAATTTCTTTACATATAATTAATCAAGTGAAGCATGTAACCTAATGAATGTATTTGATAACAGGCCCCCTATTCAAATATGAGCTTTATCTCTATCGCTGTTGGAATTGCTAAAAGGCAGGCGAAAGGGAAAGGAGACAACATTTGCCAGAGAGCGTTCCTCAACACCTCTCCTTGCGTGTCAACAATGTACATGCTTGTCAAGCGAGGAGAGGGGGTTGGAGGGGAGGGGAGGCTGACAGGAAGCCACCACTTTTAATTGGTCTAGATTAATAACAATTAGACTTTGGGAGCTGTAGGGAAGTGCTAGGAGTTCGGAAACATATACTGGGAACGGCGGCTCGCGACGACAAGCACTGCTTGCCAATTCTATTAAGGTCCCTCTTGTTCTTGCCTCATCAAAGGGTCGCCTGCGAAAAAACACACCCCAGCGCTATCAGACCTTCCATCAGAAAACTGCTGGTGTGAGGCAGCCACGTTACGCGAGGCAGAAGAAAGAGGGCGGCACAGCAGGGCACATCCAGCTCCTCAGAAGCGACGGCTTGCCACATCAGAACAATAGACGGCGTGTAATTTGAGAACGCCACATTAAAGTCGTCTCACTCCGGCTTATTTGCATGGGGTTTGATGAGGGGAAACACTTCTAATCAAAATATTTATGTAATTACAATATCATAATTATTTCACATCGGTGGCACCGAGGTTGTGCAAGAAAAGTAGCAGCAGCTGTAGCTCACCGCATGAGAAAGACAAATAAAGTCGGAAACATTCCTGCTCATTATTTTGAATACACTGCCTCATGAAGTATACTTACATGTTAAGCACTGAGCTCTACATAGTGTGCAAACACAGGCCCTGCCCTATCTTTACATGGAGTGCTTGAGGACACAATGAACATAGATTTACATGGGTGCATTGTTTCTGCTTCATTGACTCAGGTCGTTTAGTTTCTTCTAAATAGATTACCATTAGGGAGGACCATCTCATTTGCCAAGCAGGAACAAAACGTTGTAAACATTCACTGTTAGTGAATGAAAGATCATTTCACATAAAATTAAGAATCCATGGACTAATTCCTCTGCTTCCTCTTAAAAAAGATGGCCTCATACAACACAGGGACATGGCTGTGTTCATCAACCTTAAGGAAGCATAATTGATTTGATGGACAACTCCCTGTTTCTTGCCTTACTGGTGTTTTTATGCCCTTACGGTGACTTTAGGCCAACACAGTCATTTGGAATTCGAACTTCACCTCTGTGTTAATGACGGAGCTCTGGGAAGTTTCGGCTGTAATGAGGCACCATGCAGGAGGAACTACCAGTTGGGATTCCTACCGTAGCCATATGTGGGGCCAATGTTGCATGAATTAACATACGGCAGGTCAAGTTAACATATGTAGAGTGAGAAATGACTAATGACTTATCACACCGATGTTATTTTTGGACCTTCCTCCTAGCATGCAACCTTACTGCAACGGAAGGAAGGAGGGAGGAGGAGGGAAAAGCGAAGGAGAGGAGGGAAACAGAGAGGAGAGGAGCAGTTTACACCTCCACTGTCCCGATTCCCCATGAAGAGGAGAGGGAGTAAAAAGTGAAACCATATGCTTAACAAAGAGAGGAAGGCAGGGTAGCGCGAACCGACTGGAGCTCGAGCAGCATGGGGCTCCGCAGTCCTGTCAGAACCGCCAGCCAAGGGGGGGATGGATGCCCGACTACGTGCCCCTCCTGCCACCCAGCCAAGACAGCAGTATGCCCAGACGACAGATGCTACCCACGCCATCCAGAAGTCTGCCACCAGTGCCCCAGGTTCCTCTGGATGTAGGGGGGAGAGCAGCAGGGGTGAGGCCGGGTGTGTGGGGAGGTGGGAGTGTTGGGGGGTGGAGGGGTGTGGGGGGGCAAAAGCTTTCATTTGGCAGGGTGTAAAAAAATGCCCTCACTTTTTTTTTGATGGAAGAGGCAGGTATTAGCTCAGAGACCTCGGTGGTCCCTGCTAGCCATTAGTTCCCTCTACAGCTGCACTAAGATCCGCACTATGAATCTGCCACGCTTGGTCATTCATCAGTTTCACCGTCCGCACCAGCACACACATTCCAATAACAACACGCCAGCGAAAGCATCTCGCCAGTCACTAACGCCGGCACACCACGGCTGGCCCCCTCTGCCGAGATGACTCGAATACCAGCTATCAGCAGAGAGCGCGCCACAGAAAGAGAGAAAGGAAGAGAGGTGGGGGGGGGGGGGAGTAAAGAAAGAAAGACACACACACACACACATTCTGACACACTCGCAAGAGCTCCACCATGTGTGTTTGTACATGGAGGTGATGAAATGTAATATATATTATCCCGGTTCCAGCACGCTGGCATTTCATGCTGCTGAACGGCGTGACTTTGGAGTGGCGTGGAACTTCCTCCCTCCTGCCTGTCAGACAGGAAGCCTGTAAATGTAGACTGGAGAGTTGTGGAATTGCCTGTGGAAACATACTGTCAGAGGTCAGGCTCCAGGGTCACGCGCTGGGACCTGTGATGTCAGGGTCCTTTCTTCTGCACCCACACAGTCACTTCTTTTTTTGGTGTTGGGTTCCTTTTCGTTATCTCTCTCTCTCTCCCTCTCTTTCTCTCTCTCTGTTCTCTGTAGTGTTATTTTTTCTGACTCGGCCCACGCAATTCCTATTGCTGTTTAAGGCAATAACTGATCGTGAACATTTTTGCTTTAGTTCCCAGACTTGAAATATGAAGTTGAATAAAAACTTGTTTTTTTGTTTGTTTTATATTTAGAAACCAGTGCAAAACAAATAAAACAAAACAAAAATAAAAGCAAATCCATGAATGACGGCAAAATGCAATATGCTTTATAATGAAGACTGCAACTGCAGAAATAAATTGGAGGGAAGAC
>NC_085015.1:27684731-27834731 GCF_963854185.1 Sardina pilchardus
CAGGTCGGTAACCATATTGGGAAATGAATTCGAACTTCACCTCTGAGTTAATGACGGAGCTCTGGGAAGTTTCGGCTGTAATGAGGCACCATGCAGGAGGAACTACCAGTTGGGATTCCTACCGTAGCCATATGTGGGGCCAATGTTGCATGAATTAACATACGGCAGGTCAAGTTAACATATGTAGAGTGAGAAATGACTAATGACTTATCACACCGATGTTATTTTTGGACCTTCCTCCTAGCATGCAACCTTACTGCAACGGAAGGAAGGAGGGAGGAGGAAAAGCGAAGGAGAGGAGGGAAACAGAGGAGAGGAGCAGTTTACACCTCCACTGTCCCGATTCCCCATGAAGAGGAGAGGGAGTAAAAAGTGAAACCATATGCTTAACAAAGAGAGGAAGGCAGGGTAGCGCGAACCGACTGGAGCTCGAGCAGCATGGGCGCATCCTGTCAGAACCGCCAGCCAAGGGGGGATGGATGCCCGACTACGTGCCCCTCCTGCCACCCAGCCAAGACAGCAGTATGCCCAGACGACAGATGCTACCCACGCCATCCAGAAGTCTGCCACCAGTGCCCCAGGTTCCTCTGGATGTAGGGGGGAGAGCAGCAGGGGTGAGGCCGGGTGTGTGGGAGGTGGGAGTGTTGGGGGGTGGAGGGGTGTGGGGGGGCAAAAGCTTTCATTTGGCAGGGTGTAAAAAAATGCCCTCACTTTTTTTTTGATGGAAGAGGCAGGTATTAGCTCAGAGACCTCGGTGGTCCCTGCTAGCCATTAGTTCCCTCTACAGCTGCACTAAGATCCGCACTATGAATCTGCCACGCTTGGTCATTCATCAGTTTCACCGTCCGCACCAGCACACACATTCCAATAACAACACGCCAGCGAAAGCATCTCGCCAGTCACTAACGCCGGCACACCACGGCTGGCCCCCTCTGCCGAGATGACTCGAATACCAGCTATCAGCAGAGAGCGCGCCACAGAAAGAGAGAAAGGAAGAGAGGTGGGGGGGGGGGGGGAGTAAAGAAAGAAAGACACACACACACACACACACACACACACACACACACACACACACATTCTGACACACTCACAAGAGCTCCACCATGTGTGTTTGTACATGGAGGTGATGAAATGTAATATATATTATCCCGGTTCCAGCACGCTGGCATTTCATGCTGCTGAACGGCGTGACTTTGGAGTGGCGTGGAACTTCCTCCCTCCTGCCTGTCAGACAGGAAGCCTGTAAATGTAGACTGGAGAGTTGTGGAATTGCCTGTGGAAACATACTGTCAGAGGTCAGGCTCCAGGGTCACGCGCTGGGACCTGTGATGTCAGGGTCCTTTCTTCTGCACCCACACAGTCACTTCTTTTTTTGGTGTTGGGTTCCTTTTCGTTATCTCTCTCTCTCTCTCTCCCTCTCTTTCTCTCTCTCTGTTCTCTGTAGTGTTATTTTTTTCTGACTCGGCCCACGCAATTCCTATTGCTGTTTAAGGCAATAACTAATCGTGAGTATTTTGCTTTAGTTCCCAGGCTTGAAATATGAAGTTGAATTTTTAGTTTTATATTTAGAAACCAGTGCAAAACAAATAAAACAAAACAAAAATAAAAGTAAATCCATGAATGACGGCAACATGCAATATGCTTTATAATGAAGACTGCAACTGCAGAAATAAATTGGAGGAAATACTAGCAGCAAGATCTGGTCACTTTAGAAAGTGCTGATCAGAGCGGGTTGGTAATTATCTCGCTAAAGTGGTTAAGTGACATATCTGGTCACATAGGTCAGTATGTTTTTGACAGCTTCCTACCCTTTCCCATTGCCTAGCGAGGCTCATTAAAGCCCTCTAGGTCCAAACAGAAATAAAAGCATTAACATAACCCAGTCTCTGGTTCCAGTGGTCATGAGCTAGAACAAAATAGGGGAAAGTACTTAAGCACCCTCTTGAATCTTAAGTGCAACATCCATTGATTTGTTTGATGTTTTGGGGGGAAAGGCCTGACAACACAGAGCAATAAATCACAGCCCAGAAATACAGCTATAACATCTTTTATGGACTCCTTTTCTCATTCGCCTCAGACTGAGAATGAATTATCAGTACCACAAAAAAGATCTATGTTTTTTTCCGGGTTCCAATAACGCACAAGTTGGACATATATATTTATTTGCTATCGTACGCCCCACCTCAGGCAAGAGACTGATATGTATCATTATTGTGTGGTGAGACTCTAGTTTATGTCACATCACTGAGGTGTTGGCATATATGTTTTCAAACGGGGGGGACTAGATCAATTTTGGGATGACATCTTGCTCACATGTAAGGAATATAATGAGTGCACCAGCTGGGCAGCATTATAGAGCCAACAACACCGCAAAGATATGATAGACCTCATGTTGTCTCTGCCTATATACATCTGTCAGGTGTTGCAATACAGTTCATCAACTGTTTGTGATTAAACAACAGACTCAGTAAAGTGTCATGTCTCGATCAAGGCAGCAGGTCTATAGGTACAGGTCAATATGAATCCAGGAAAACAGACACATCTCATATTAAATTTGCAATACATCAGCGTGTCTGGTGTCTTGATTTGATAGCTGCACAGGTATCTGGGGAGTCACAGCTACTGAAGACATCTCATTTAAATAGGGCACAGTCTTCCAGTGTATGTTAGCACTAATAAATAAGGGGTGCCGGATGGCACCCGAGTCATGCATTTATTTTTCAGTAGCCTGGAGGTGACACACAAAGAGACACCCATACACACCCACACACAGACACACAGACACACAGACACACACACACACACACAGACACACACACACACACACACACACACACACACACACACACACACACACACACACACACACACAGTACACACGCACAACTTTTTTTCTAAAGGAAGAATTAAAAATCAATTTCTTTTAATTTTTTTGAGTAAAATAAAAAGAAGCCATTCATGTAGATTCATTAAATAAAAATCTTCATAGAGATTGTGTTCAGAGAGGAAAAGTCTGTCCTGCTCTTGTGGACCTCTTGAGTGCCCAAAAGACCACCAAAACTCATGCACACACATACACCTCCTCAATCTTTACAGGTTGAAATAAGAGAGGTGATTCTCGGTTATTTCTGAAGGCCAGCCCCGGTCAAATTGTAAGTGCACACTCACAAGTGTAAACACTTGTGCTTAAATGGGAATAATGGCGGGAATAAATGCGTAAGCACCTACGCTTTGCGCTGACCGCGGGATGGTGGCCAATCAACACGGCTGACTCCGGCTCCGTGGCAGACTCCCGGACTCGAGGGGAAGCCCGATGGGCGGGATTCTATTACCCACTGCTGACCCCTTCCTTGCCAGCCTGACCCTCTTTGCCTTAACCCACATTAAACCCGCTCCTGAAGAGGAGCCCACTCCAGCGCCCCATCCTGAGTGCCACTTCACTCAGTCAGTGAATACAAACCTCATTAGCTGGCAGGCCCCCTTTCTTGTGCGTCTGAGCAGCACTTGGCATACATGGCAGGCCTTATCTCCTGAAACCCTTCTGACTGGCTTCATTGTCTTTTGTTTCTAATTAGATTGGTGCATGCTGGCAGTGACTGGAATGCTTATGCCATCACTACCACCGCTGGCCCCGCTGCTGATGCTGCCGCACGCGGGGTGTCTGCTAATAAGCGCGGCGCCGAGAATGTTCGGCTCGCTACACGTGGTGACATTCCCAAACAAGTGCGGTATCAAGTGGGAACGAACACTGCACATGGGAAAAAAGAATGAGGACCGGCTAAATCTGTATGTTAACTGTACATATCTGGTTACATCTTTAATGGAATCCGTTGCTTGTGAATCAGTAAATACAAAGTTCAAGTCATATTTTCAGGAAAGCTGTCATTCACTCCGCCTCCTTAGCAGTTTGTGAAGGACATCCGGCATATATGTTACAGTCACTGTGCTGTCTTTGTCTAAAAAAAAGACATTCTTTGGAAACAAATGTAACCTTTGTAGAGGTCACCTGCATTGCTGCACCCCATTTAACAGGGAAGCACATCTCATCAGAGCTCACTCTAAATGACTGAAATAAGACACAGTTGAGTGAGGGGCAGACACATTGGACAAAAGTACAAAGACAGAAATAAAAAGCTCTCACTGGGTTGTGCCCAGTGAATCAAATTAAAAAGGCTTGTATTTTTTTGTAACCCCCACCCCGGGCCCCCCATGGTTTAATGAGATCCTAATATTAAATCACAGAAATGGCTTGTCACTTCTGTGAAAGGTAGCTGGGGAAGAGGCCCCAGTGTTGGGCGTTTGACTGAGAGCTTCCTGGTGGTGGGCATATGGATGATTTCTGCTCATGCAAAAAGCACAGGAGGCAGAGGAGGCCAGCGGTGCTGGTTGACCTGCAGCATGCTAAAGACATGAAGACAGGTCCAGAGAAAGAGAAAGCCTTCAGCCACACAGCAAAAAAACACTTCTCCAGTGCATGGTTCTTTCAGTCGTCATGCTGACTGTCAAAAGGAAAGTCACCTATTTGGTGAGATTTGGGTTATATATCCACAGTTTATATTCATTTCAGGTCCTAAACCGAAACAGATTTTGTGTTTGAGTAGTTGTATTTTTAAGTTCACAATACTCTTTTTAACATTGTATACCATAGTTTACAGTATGCAGTGTGCTTCCTTACAACACATTGCATACAATGATCAAATTAATAAATGGATCACAGGATAGCATGGGAAGTATTATGTGTATTTTGTGGATCTTTATGAATACATTTTAATATGTTTTATGCATGTACATTTATAAGTCATTTCAAAATTCACCTCAATTTCATTTTATTTGAGGTGTTTTGAAATCACAGCTTTTCAATATTTCAAATGCAAAGATTTTTCATACAAAGCTGTATATGACAACATCTTACAGGATTTTAGCCACATAACATCCCTATTATACCTGGGTTCTCCCAAAGCTATGAAATATTAATCATAGCCAAAAAAGGCTTTAAATTAAGAAAATTCCCTGGGTGGTTTGGGGAGAATAAGATCAGCCATTAAAACAACATCATTAGGATGATGCACAGCCCTTAGGAGAAAGTGCGGAGGAATTGTTGATCGCTTTTGCTTTATTTAACGAGCAGTCAACTTGAGACAACTTCAATATTGGCAAAACATAATAATGAGGCAATTTCACATGAAATTTGAACAACCTCCACATTTTGCTCTAGTTTGATAAAACACATCATTATCTTATTCAAAAAAGGCTGGACAACTAAGACATCACTTGTTTTAAAGCTTGGGCTTGCACTCGATCTCAAAAGCCATTTAAAGGCATTCGACCCAACGATCATCCAGGTCTGAAATGAATTTAAGCAGCATCAGCAGCAACAACAACATTGGTACAAGAACAATCATGAACTCGGCCTATTCTGTTCAGGTATCTCTGTCTCACATACTCCCTTACACTATCTACCACTGACTGAAGGTAGCCGACTAAAAAGGCGATGTCAGTTACAGCAGCGCGCAGAGCAGTAAATGCACAATTATCAATTAGCCCACACTCTGATTGAAGAAAAAAGTGAAAGGGAGAAGATGAAAACAAACACAAAATGAGCAAGCAACCAAGAAGGGGTGGCGTCGAGCGAGGAGGGGGTGGCGGCTCGCTAAAAAGCTAGTCGCAGTTATCCAGCACATCACAGGATGCTCAATTATGGAAACAGAAAAAAAGCCTCCTCTTCTCCGTGACAACTCAGTGCCTCTCAGCTGGAGACGGCGTGGTCATGGAGAGCGGGCTCTCACTCCCAGTAGGTAGTCAGCCCACATCCGTTAACTAACGTCTTATCGTGTTCACTCACAAGACGAGGAGGAGGAGGAGGAGGAGGCGTGAGGAGAAGAGACGCTACATGAAAGCAGACAGGCTGAACAGAGGACTGCTGGCGACAAAGAAGAGGCGTCTCATGCCTGTCGGTGGGCCGACACAACTAACAAGTGGATCCAGACGCCATACAGGCTTCTTTTGGAGACAACCAGATCAAAATCAGTCCATTTTGCCTATTTCCTTTGCACATTTGGTGGGACAATAAGATTGTTAATTGGTTAAGATATTGTAGAAAACATTGCAATAATCCCATAGGGTCTATGGGATAAAACTAATGAGATTCTTTAAGATAAAGAACCTCAAAAGAACAAAATATCAATGAGTAGAGCGATGTAATCTTTGGCACAAAACCTTGTCATAGAAACACCACCTTGAAAAACAAAGCCCCATGCAGAAATGTCACCTTTGAATGTTTTTTTTGTGAGGCAGGCTGCATGTCGAAAAATCGATAGACAGCCATTTCCTTTCCTGGAGCCATGCACAGAGTGTGGTGGGCCTGCACGCTGCCAAGATCAAATGCAACAAACGCCTTGCCCTCCAACACACAAGCATGCTAACATGGTTAGAATGCCCATGCTGTGCACTGGATTCGAAAACGTTAACATGGGAACTCCATCAGAGGTCGATTAAAATCTACTCCTTACCCTGGCATGCATGAGGCCAGAGGAGAGAGAGAGAGGGAAAGAGAGAGAGGGAAAGAGAGAGAGAGAAAGAGAGAGAGAGAGAGAGAGAGAGAGAGAGAGAGAGAGAGAGAGAGGGAGTTGAGCGAGAGAAAGAGTGGGAGAGAGAGAGAGGGGGGGAGTTGAGAGAGAGAGTGGGAGAGAGAGAGATGGTGGTGTGTGTGTGTGTGTGTGTGGGGGGGGGCCTGCAGGACTCAAGCCATGCATATTCAACAGTGATCATTCTTCCCCAGCAAAGCCTCGTGACCCTTATGATTTTCTTGTGAATATTTTTTCTGCCTTCATTTTTCCCTCTTTGTCTCACACTCGTTGTCTTTTGTGTGCTATTAATGCAATGATGTACGGGTATAGCGTTAAATGGTATTTAATCGACCAAAGCTAACATGGAGCAACATATATTTTCCATAGTGACACTTTTACGCACTCAGTACAGGTTTTCAAATGGACTTGGGGAATATTTTCCGAAACACGTTCCAAAGAATAACATAAGTACTTTGATATTTCCCTGTGATCATGGTATCACTGACCGTTTCAAATACATTTCTATCCTAGCTCCCATTCAAATCAATTTTGGATCAAAATAAAATTCCATGTATTTAACTATGACACAAAGCGAGTGCAGTCTTGACCACACTGAAATACATCCAACCACAAATGTTCATGCCAGAGGCATCTACACAACATGCACCACTGCCTAGCTTCTTTAGGTGTAAGCGGCAGCAGTACACATACAGAAGCAACAGCATGGGATAGTGTATCATTCTCCAATAAGCTATACACTGGCTGTAACCAGACAAAGAGGGCCACATCTCTGCTATCTGTGCTAAACTACATCAGCAGTGTGCCATTTTGAATGTCGACCTCCTCACTTCTCCTGGAACAAGGCCATGAAATACACACGGTTATTTATTATCCCCGACAAATACAGTCATGCAGAGGTAACAATAAACATGTCCACCTTATGTCAAGCCTAAGGAGTGATGAATGGATTCAGGTCATAATACTGCTGGTAACTTAACCCCATTATTTCTAGTAAATCCAGTCAAGTGTGAAAAATAATAAGTGACCAGAGGATGACTGTCTCCAGCCTCTTGGCTGATAAAATCCTTGGCCTGGGGAACACAAGAGCCAAATACAAATAAAACCCAATAACATACACAAATATATAAATAATGCAATGATCAAACTGAAACTAATATGCTCCGCAAATCCACCTTGTAGATACACAGTATATCACATGTTTTGTCATAAGATGCAGTACAGGTGACTTTCCGTAATACTTGCTTACACTGGCAAGAGTGTACATACTGTACAGAACATGAACATAACAGGTTTAAAAGCCACCAAATACAAAAATGTGACAAACTCAAAACCATGCTTCATGCCAGGTCCATAACCAAACAGAGGATAAAAACACATACCTGCAATGTGTGTGCTGTGCAATTGACTAAAAGTTAAGCTTTCAGCACCCTACTAAAATTCAAATACACACCACATTACATGCATACATTATTTGCCAAACATTAACAATCTGTCACCCCCTTACTTCAACTACTTAACAGGGTGATATTAAAACTGCTCTGTTGTACCACAGGTCTAGACTGATCTAATATATTTCTAATAAAGATTAAGCAAATGTCACCTAGGGTGTGACTGAATGAAGAGTCATAGGTTCAGACTTATTAAAGATAATAATCCATCCAGGTTGAAATCAGGACAGCAAGGTCAAAACAACACTAATGTATGACAATGACAAACCCTTTTTAGTGACACTGTGATCAAAATGGCAAGTAATATGTATATTAAAAATTATGCCAAGTTATCACTAGGTGTGTTGGTTAAGTTTTCTGTTGATTTAAAAATATTTTGAAAGTTGGATTCACATAGGAGTCTCCTCAGGAATGCATTCGTAAAAGCTGTGTGTTACAATGTAAGACAAATCTACATGGTTGAATGGATAACAAATCTGGTTAAAAAAAAACGTTATAACAAATCCTAACTACATGTGATGCGAGTGAGCGTTAGCAATAAAATAAGTTTAATTACACTGTTTTCGATTGTCTAACTGTAAGCGACACAAAGCAGTGCTGTAGCCTAGAGCATAAGGTGGATAGCTTCTGGTCTTTTCATGGTGTGCTTTGCAACGACTCACTATCAACACAATGTAAAGACGGTCCTTCACTAGACGCTGGTCTCCATTTTATTCTTTAGCATTGTGTAGGCTAAATACTCAAATATTTCACATAAAACAGAACCAAGAAAACAATTTTAAAAAGGCCTCAGTCCCACCATTTATTCTGATTGCAAGATTCTAACAGTAACGTGATAGCAGACCGTCCACCGTTGTAGCACAGCTTCTATGCTATGCTATGCTACCGTAGTAACGTTAACACAACCTCTACCAAATAGGGATGTTCACGTAGTATACCTCAGTGGTTAAGCGGTTATTTGACTATCCATGCAGTGCACACAACTACTGCCATACACAAACCTATGTAATAATGATTTCAATTAAACAATATGAGCTAGCCAAAGCCATCGATATCTCAAAGTTGCGTCACAACCATTCACTCCTGTGTACAAAAAATGGCGGCACATCCGTATGTCATGGGTCGTTCAATAGTTCCACACATCGGGGGAATGAATGAATATCTCAGGTGTTATCATAAGACTTTTCTACATGACTTATGGTCGTGTCATGTGCATAATAATGCATCTTCAGTGAGTAATGCATGTGGCAATGCAGTTTATAGTAATTTTCATTGAGTATTTACCGTGGCCTAAGTAGAAATGCGATCGCTGCATGGGAAACCAGGGACGCAGCAGCAGAGCACGGGTTTGTTTGGAACTACTGAGACTACCACTATCCACGTGATCGCTCTAGCAGCGAAGTCAACGGCTGGCGCAACTTTGAGATGGCTTTGGAGCTAGCTAAGTAGCTTGCTAGCTAGCTGCATTTAACTACTTTATTATTTATGGTAGACATTTCAACAGTCAGGTCAACACTGTCTAGATTTCCTTCTTTTACACTAAGTTTGAATAAGTTTGATTACTGACACAGATAGGTTTAGTGTTCAAAATTACAAATATATTGTCACTTTGCTGACAACAAATCAAACTAATGTGATTAGGGTGCAACAGGAGGCACACTATGCTGTCTTTTACTGTTGCTGTTGAAGACGACTGTTGAAAAAGGAGCAGTTTCTGTGCTTTTTGCTGTTGTTGCTGTGTCAGGCAACCACTGACTCAACTGTAAGCCTACTTATCTTAACTTGACTTCGCTACTGATAACTACCAAACCGAAGATTGTATACTGTACACTAACTGAATGAAAATCATGAAAATAAAATACGACTTTTTTCCTAGAAATATTATCAAAACAATTTTAATGCCAAAAATTGCAGTTAAGATGTTGTATTTTGAATTTTCATTGAGAATGAAATGAACATTATTTTAATAAAAATGTGAATGATCGCTCTCAGTTGATTATTTATTTAATTATTTTTCAAACTGAGCCTCTGACTATCACCAGACTAAGCTCAATCTTTTAAGATTGAACATAAGTCTGGGGAGTCTGCGCTGTATTTCTACTGCACAAGAGGCATGATCAAAGAGCATAGTTCAAATGACACTGTATGCATTTGGATTGTCCTTCAACCAATCAGACCAATGATCCGGGTGTGCATAGTGGATAAGCCAGTTTGTGACTGGTTCCAGCAAACATGGACAGGAAGCAGGAGAGATAAATGTGCAGGTTTCCAGCCTGAACTGCGGGGCGAAATCCAATCGCCGACAGATCGGGCTGGGTTTACCAAGTCTAAGGCACTGAGGGTGCATCTGCATAAACGACAGGGACAGCCACCGCACAAAAAAGTGAGGCGCCCATCACACATTAGCTGTTTTCAAAACACAAAAAAAGCAACAGAAAAAAGATACCGTTCACTGCAGAAATAGTGCACAGTCTGATCGCACCCTTAGTCTTCAAATTCCTTTTCCAACCAGATCTTACAATCTTACAACTGATCCTTCCTTCGGAGTACAATACAGAACCATGTAGGCTATGTGGCGTAAATCAATGTTTTCAAATTCAAAAATTTGCACATCCCTGCAAGGTAAGATCAACTAATAAACAAACAAACAAACAAACAAACAAACAAACAAACATCCACTAATTTGACAGCACCAGATGAATATCATATTAATGATGCATCTGTAGAAAGATCAGAAAGGCTCAACGGTCCTCAAGTTCTTTCCACCTCACACATTTGGACACAGATGATATACCTTCTTCCCTTCCGCAAGGTAAAAAGAGAAAAAAACACACACCAGTGATTCTAACTGGCACAGTTCCAGTTCACAGGTAGCCTACCTCACAGAATACTCTAGCAGTCGGCTTTGTAGATTCTGATCAATAGTGCTTTCCATACTTTTGGAGGCAAAAAGAAGACTCATTCAAGGTAAGAGATATATAACTGAAGGTAAAAGATATATAACTGAGCTGCTCCATTGAAGTTACTCTGCCATTTGACACATAGATTTGTTTGAATTCTTACAATTATGACTAACCTCAGAACTCTGCACCCTCCATTTGTAGGGCTGACTTTGAAAGATAAACCTGAAGCATTAAGTAAGGACACTGTGAAGGATAAGGTAATGTCTTACTCTCAGAGGAAATTCTTTCTGTTTGAATCTCAACCTCCTACCCTCCCAGAACACTGCAAGATCCCATAGAACAGCATAAATGGAGTTCCCTCTCCCAAAGACAAAGTCATATAAATGTCACTTCAGCATCAGTTTCATGTATATTTCATCATTTTGCCACACACTTATTAACAGTATTGACACATAGAGTACAACTTTCAGAGAGGCAACCACTAAATCTCTGACAGTGATATGCTATGCCTGTACCCAGGCTCTAAGGGCAAGTTAAGAAGTGAAAGGGACAGCAAGTTCAGTCTCTAAGAAAAGTTTAGTGATGTCCTTGAACATATTACAAAAATCAGCAAATCTTCCCAATACCATTTGTAATTCTACTGGACTAGTACTGCAATACTGCATTCATTACAATAAAATAATACAATAATAATATAATGTACTAACATATCACTATCTTTACGAGTATAACACAATATTCAGGGAAAAGAAAATAGACAAATGTATGTTCATGCTTAATTGTTCAATGACAAGGATTACAGTGGGGAAAAAAGGTGATGGGGGTACATAAACATCTAATTATTATTTGCCAGAGAAAATGTCATGATATGGACGTATGTTTAATCTTCTGTGGCTTTTTTCCCTTTGTACATCTGTGCTGCCCACAAAGGAGTGCACAAGGTTGAACTATCTAGCCTTGTTCCTATTTGTGGAGGTACTCTATCTGATATCAGAGCCTGCGTACAATATCATGTCAGTCCACTGCTCTCTATACTTTTTACACAGTCTACTATCAACAGGAATCACCTGCCACTCTGAAGCTATTTGGTGTGTTCTGCCACTTTTTTCACAACTAGAGAATTTCTTTCTTTTTTTCAAGAAGTAAAAAGTGCCAATAAGAGCTCTGTTTTCCGCCTTGAGTTTCCCCCCACAATCCTCCTGTGCCTAACCTTGCATCCAACTCAATCAATATCTCCAACTGTGCCTGGGGCTACACTACAGAAAATACTACCTCCAATTTACACACACAAATAACCAACTTTTCACCAGGTACTACATAATCACCAAAACACAAAAAAAGCAGAGTGGTGAGGGGTGGGAGGGTTAGACAAACAGTCCCAACATATCCAATGTATATTCCAAACAGCACAGCTGACCCCTATTTACATGAGAAAATCACACCATTTCCTTGCCATGTCTGGCACTGGAATATCAAGTGGCAGTGCAATGCCTCCTCTTGTTTGTTTAAAAGCCTAATGTTTTGGCTGCTGTGTCACACCTTAGCATATTGCTCAGAAGTGTTTGTGTACAGACAGTTGAGTTGTATTCCCCTGTTTGGGATTGCGTGAACACCGTCTTTATCTGCCGTTCTCAAAGGACCATACCTGTGCCGCTTGTCTAGAAGAAAGCCATTTCGCAGTGGCAGATATTTTTTTGCATTAGCATGAGGGGGAGAGAGAGGTGGAGATGGAGAGAGAGGTGGCTGTACGCACGGGTGAGAATGAGTTACTCAGTGCAATAAATTAAAAGGCAGATCAAGGTGGTGACCCCAGACCTCACATGATCATGCTCAGTCACAAAAGAGAGATTTGGAGAATGTGTCATTTATCTCAAGATATATGATCTTGACCATGGACAATATAACTGGGATATGCTGAGATATTACAGTCATTTGACAATGTGAATTAAAAAGTGCCGTTTGACTTGGCTGAGACTAATGGAACAAGTCAGAGCTAGAGGTTCCTGGTGTGAATTCAAATATACAGTTCATTAATTATCACTAAAGGCACCTCTGCATAGAGGTGCAAATGCTATTTTTCAGTGCCTGAATAACATCTTTTGAATTCTATCATTAGATAAAAACATAAGTGTAAACACCACAACCATGCTGGGACTTCTCTTTGTCCATGTCTGGGAGGAGCCAGTTGAAGTGTCAGCTTGTGAATTACAATAATTTATTTGTGTGTGAGGCAGACAAAGAGGGATGAATGGTTGGGCAGAAATGCATTATTTATGGGTGTTGAGTGTCAAACCTGATTGCTGAACTTGAACCACCCCTTTGGCTAACAGAAATTGGTGAAATTTTATTTAAGTTGTGAATTCTCACATATCGTTCCTATTTATTTTCAACACAAAGCAACACACAACTCAATGGTCACTAAGACGACACATAATAATTTCCGTATATTCAAGTAGATTTGTTTCATTAGACACTGACAAAAAGTGTAACAAGGCAATAAAATGAAAAAGAGTGAATAGCAAAGAGTTGGTGCATGTGCAAGTCTGTCAACCATGGGTCATTAGCTAACAGAGTAAATCATCACTGACTGACTAAAGTTTGCATTTGCGATCTACTGACCCTTCTCTTGTTGACAGTGCTGTAGGACCTTGTGTCTGGAATCGTGTAAACGTTCAAATTTCCTTTGCACTTTGTTTACTGTATATGCCAATAGTGTAATATTAAACAAAAACAGTGTGTCCTGTGCCAGAATGATTGATTACGGCAGCATGGCAAGGTCACCCTGGAGGAACAGCCCGGGAGCAGAGCGGCCTGTCTCTCTCACACAGTTAACACTATATCCGTATTGTATGAATGTCACCAGCAATCCAGTGATTTATTGCTTGGAAGGCTCTGTTCAATTTTTTTTCTGTCTCTGTCTTTGGTTGCCTGACCAAATTGTACATTTTCTGGGAAAAAGAAGGAGATACATTTCAGCACACAGATTACCCAAATCTATTTTTTAACGTCAAGTCCATAATTCTGATCTACAAACACAGATACACACAGTATGTGCTTGTGTTTTACAGATCATTACTTATTCTTGCAGTCCTGTCCTGTTTACCTGTGTGTGTTAAGTGTAGGGAATTCTAGGCTATTGATAGCTTATTCTTACCAATGTTTACTACAAACAATTGTGAGCTTCTGGATAGCATGCAGACATAATGGCTGGCAGACTACATGGTCTACAATTACACAGAAATGTGAAGCCTACTCCACTACTTTATTCTGTCATATGCTAAATCCTTCTTCCAAATGTAACCTCCAGACATGATCGTTTAAACCAATTACATAAATGTGTTCATAACTCATAAGTGCTTTAAAGATTGGTGGAACATTGCTAACATCATTAAAAATGTATTTTTATATCCACATTTTATCCCATGAATAATGGTCCTCTTCAAAGATTATTAACAATGACCTCAGAATATGTGTGGTGTAGAATTTCATTTGGCCTCATCTAACACTGTGATGCGTTGAGACATTGTAGCCTCAAAGGGATTAGGGACTGCCAACAAAATAATGGCTTGCCACTTACCAAGTTGTAGTCACCATTTAGTTGTAAGCCATTTCTTACAATCAATACACACACAAAGACTGTGATGCAATTAAATTGATTGAATTTTTTGTTGTTCATTTATGTTTTCTATGCAGCTGCAGCAGTCTGATAGATTTGCAAGGCTTCACATGTTAATGAAAGTCTATGTATTGTTGTGGACTGACTGGAATTAGTATTCCACTTGCTCAGTTGCTTGCAGTTATTCTAAATGTTATCAATTTAGAAGTTAAATTGTGAAAAGTGCAGAATATTGACGTTTTTGTCTTTCGCTCTACATGTCTTCACAGAAACAGAATATCAAGGACTATTTTTACAGCACCTACTGCATGTCTTGCTATTGCAAAGTGTTATCTCATGACCGCATGAACTGTATTTGTATAGGGTTAGGGTTATGGTCGTCTGTTGCATACAAACTACCGTGTGACCCCTATAGTCAAATATGTGTGGCTCTATTAGAGGCTCGAGCTGTCACATCTATAGGCTCCAGTGCCTAACTCAAGGATGGCCCCCTTCCCCCAGCACTCCACAATGGCCAGGGGTTATTGTGATTGTGTATCGCCACAGTGGAGGTGCGTAGAGCACGCTTTGTTGGCTCATGCTCAGAGGTGTAACCACTTTCACTGACGTGTGTGTCCACATCGCACGCCCCACCTGCAAATGGCTACATCTTTACGGCTGACAGATGACAACAGCTTCAACATGCAAAGTACCAGAGCTGTGAAATGTCGTCAGTCACAAACACAGCTTTAAAGGTGTTGCACATTTTACACCCCTGACTTGCTTAATGATTCATACCAGCAATAAAGAGTAGGCTAAAGAGCAAGACTTAGCTATTGACGTTGGTTTAAAAAACACACATTTGATGTTTTTAGACATTCAGAGGTTTGGGCTTTAATGAGTTGGGCAGAGATGGGTTTTACTGTAGCTCCTTCTGAATAATTAATGAAGAGAAGAGAGAGATTAAAAACAAACCCAAAGCTTTTTACCCCCAGTCTTTTTCACTTCAACCCCAGCCAGTCATTGATATGCCCCTCTTTATCACACACAAGAGTTGGTCAACTTGTGTTTTAATTTAACAATTTGTTCTTTGCATCGTGACACTGACATTACGTTGATGGTGATGATGTTGATAATGGTGAAGAAGAAGAAGAAGAAGACGAAGAAGAAGAAGAAAAAGAAGAAGAAGGCATTCATCCTTGTGCTGTGGCAAGTCATGTAAAATTGGTCAAATATAGAGACATTTCATCTGTGAAACATCTGATAAAAATCATGAGGAATCTGGTGGTGGTGTTCTAGAATCCCGTTTAATTACCAACACATTTTTCATGTTACGCTTTATGGCATCAGATGGAATTTGACGTAAACAAAAGGGGAAAATATTACTGAGTGGCTAAAGGGCAGATCTGTGTTGCCCTGATTTTCTAATTGAGATGAAATTATTCATTGAATGCTTGAACATCACACCTCCCACTGTTTCCCCACAAATGGCTCAACTATCAAGGGGTTACAGAATTTAACATGTAAATTGCGGAAGAACATAGAAATCTTGCTCTAAGTCCCAAATGATTGTGATTATAATCAAGCAGCACCCGCCTGAAATTTCCACCTTGCACTAACTATTATTGTGGTGAAAATGTCCAAATATAAAACGAATGGGAAAGTGATGAATAACCTTTTAATGAGGTTTTCAAAGTTTAAGAGAATGTGATGTCAATCTTTGCTCTAAAAATAACAACCCCATACAACATATCCATAACTAGAATTCAACATGACCACATTTCTGCCAAAAGAAATATGAAGACAGCAAACACCATTCTAAAACACTGTTTTATATACTTCTACAGTATGAGACTGCCCTGAACCTGTCTTAGTTACTGGTATAGAATACAAACATTTGCCACCTGCATTGGCTTTCATGTAATCACAGGCAGAAATCTAGGGCTCATTCTATGTTAATGTCATTCTGACCTCTAACTGATGTAAAAAAGGGGTCAACAGATAACAAATGAACAAGAAAACCACAGGCTTGGTGCATCTTATAGGAAAGAGTCCCAAGAGAGATGAGATGTAGAGTAATGTTAAACCTTATCAAGTTTCCCCATGTAAATATTTCAGGGCCTTTTCATTTTATTCCGCTTAAATGCTCATATGAGGGCAAAAGCTCTGAATTTTAATATTAATAAATATTTCATTGACGATAAATTATTGTCTCATTCTGAAACAGTCCGATGTAACTGTTAATAGATCAGTGACATTTGGTGGTGGGGGCCTAGTGAAGGGGGATCTGGCTGTGTTAGGAATGGCACACTTAAATAATGAATGGGGACTTGGTCCATCAAAAATGGACCTAAAATATGCCATTGCAATGTGTGAGCTGAGGCAGAAGGAAGTCTCCACTGGTCTGAGGCAGTGCTGTCCCTTTACCACAGAGACCTTGGCCAGCCCTGACATCCCAATTAACAAAGCATGGTAACTGATAATTTGCTGCTGATTTCATGCTAACTGATAATTTGCTGTATTATATGAAAAGTATCTTTCTCTACACTGTTTCAAAAAGTCAAAGCAGTATATATTTTTCAGGATATCTGATTTTGAAGGTGAAGGGATCATTTTGAACAAGGAAATATGATCCTCAGAAAGTGTGTGTGATCTACGTAGACACTGAGAAAAATGGTACAGGAGGACATTCTTCTGTGTACTTTTCCAGAGGAAATTGGACTTCATATGATTCAGACATACCTCAGTCAGGTTAGGGTGAATGGTATGGTAAAATGGGGGGTGGGGGGGCAATTTAATGGCAGGAGTGTGACTGTGACCTCTCCGTCCACATTCATAAATTTTTCAGTGCATGAAATAGTCAGGGCACACAGCTTAATGAGGTCTGTTTTAGCAGATGAGGCTCTGTGTCTCCAGCGTTCTCTCCCTCTCTCCTTCTGCCTCTTTCTCTCCATCATCATGTTTGCTGGAGCCAGTCAATACAGTCATTTTGAGACTTTGAGAGTGAAATTCAAAAATAACTCCCCTCATAAAATTCTAAATTCACACGAGCAGAGAAGTAGAGACAGCGAATGTGCTTTGGTGAGTATACACAGACAAATGTTGTCTGAGTTAACAGGACTGACTGATGTAAACTTCAGTGCTGGGCCCAGTCTGGCTGAGAGCTGCAGAATGATGAATAACCCGGACAAGTGTACCCGTGCGTAATGAATTACAAGGTCGAGCCTTTTACCTGGGTAACATTTTGCTGGGGTTTCGCAGCTCTCCACAGCAACCAATTATGTCATCATCCTGGCATTTACCTGGACATAATGATTCACAGTGCAGCACCAGCACTGGCATAATTCACAGAGAGGCAATATGTCTGAAGTAAAATATTCATAATCAGGTAACTTCTGTCCAATAATTAAGACTTCCTCACAGTCCTCCTGTAAATTCCAAGAAGCTGTCTTTATTAACCACACGGGACTGTGGGGGGACCTTATTATACTGTTTTACCAAAGGTTGTCCTGGATTTATATGTTGAGCCCTATTTTAAGACTTCTGTTTGTCATTACAAATGCCAAGCAATTTACAAAAAAGATCCAATGAATATTAATATTTTTTCTTATTATAGGTAAATTTATACTGTGCATGTGAAGAGTGCATGCATGAAATGGAATAATGAAAATCAATTACTCAAGTATGCATGCCCAGGAGAAGTGCATGATATATGATATTAGATATTATTTTAAATAATCTTTGGTTAGATGACTATTACCTAATTTTAAATCCAAAGTCAAACTAAGAGTAGTGAAAACATGAAATTCAAATAATAGAAGTATCAACACCTAAAGTGGTTAACATGGCAAACCCAGAAACAATATGTTCATAGTGCCTGATATTCTACAAATAGAGTGAACACAACTCACATATCCAATCCACACTTACAAAACACAATGTACACCTTTATAAACCTAGCACTGTGAATATTTGGTGGGGTTGTTTCCAGACTTCTACAAAGTCCCCTCGAGTTGAAATGCAAAACCGAGAAGACAAGATAGACAAAATGGGGCCAGAGCATGTCGGAGTCAGTGGTGAAGTAAAATAATGTCTAGAAACTGTACAAACAAGAAGATATTTATGGCTTGCAGTTATAGGTGGTAGTTAAGATTTCTCCCTGTATTGTTACCTTGGTTGCTGGAAAGAGCTGACAGCCAGCACTACATGAGGATAAAAATGTCCACAGCCGAAGCAGTTTTGGACTCCCAATAAATCATCTGTCATTTCATCATGGACCCACACGTAATGAGCAATAAAGTTTCCACACTGAGGGACTGAAGACCGATACATAAAAAAGAGTCTGTGACAGAGTACTGCATTCCATAAAATAACTGGCTCTCCTGCGCTTTTGACAGGGAAAACCAGTTTCCCAATTTGTTAAATAAACAGGGTAATGAATTGATCGCATTACCTGCTAACCTGTCACAGAATGTCGCTGAGACACAATGAACAGTCCTGTCTGGGTGAGGTTTCGGTGAGACCGTTAAGACCCACAAGCTCACAACTTAATGGTTAACTGACATGAGACTCCATGAATGTAACTGCCTGACTAGACTTTGACAACGTCTGAAAAGGCGAGGAACCGGTGCTGCTAATCGGGGCCTCCATCATTGCTGCGCTGGGATATGTCCTCGTATGTTTTGGGCTATATCCTTTATATATGCAAGCCATAAAGATCACAGCCACAAAAACAGAAACACTGCTCAGCAGCTACAATAATAAAATGAAAATGTATCATCTATAGTATGCCCTCCCATTTGTTAAGCAATGATGACTAAACTTTAAATTATAAAGACACTAAGTAAGACAAAAATGTGTGACTAGCCTCTGCTACATTCTTACTAGATGTCTTGTCAAATATGTTCATAATATATTAGAAAACTTTTTTCTTGTAAACCTTTCTGGATAAACTCAAATGATACTATAGAAATCTTATTCATGGCAAGTTTTACTCGCACATGTCCTAAAAGCACTTTTGACTTAAATGTATAGTCTATATTATTAGGTCCATTCTGTAAGTCAAAATAGATTCATTTAAGGACAGGGTGTTCATATGGTTCATGTGAGCCTTCACCATCAGACAATGGCCAGAGCTGAGACCTTTCCTCCTGCATAAAGATAGCACACCCACCAGTCTTGCACATTAGAGCTCTCTCCTGTTCAGGAGTTGAATGACAAATAACTTGGTAATAAATTCTGACCCACATAACATAATTTACTGACAAGAGGGGCCGTTCACTGTAGGACTGCTGGGCAGTTACATTGTTTCTGGGTCACACAGTGCTAAGACATAACCCCTCCTCCAATCCACCCCCATCCCCTTACCGCCCACCCTGTCAAGGGACATTCAGGTAGCCTCTGAGAAAAGCTGGACACAAATGTCTCAATCAAACAACATCATTATGAATGTCAGACCAACTATTGAATCTTCATATATATATATATATACACACACACACACACACACACACACACACACACACACACACACACACACACACACACACACACACACACACACACACACACACACACACACATATATATACACACACACACACACACACACACACACACACACACACACACACACACACACACACACACAAACAGATGTGGAGACACTTACTCAAACTGGTTAACTGGTTACTGTTTATCTGATGTAGTTAATTAGAAAACAGTAAATGACAATGATGGTAGAGGTTTACAATGAAGGTACTTGCTGTTCTACAAAATTATTTTGTTAGACTCAAAACAAGCACAGTTTAACAACTCGGGTAGTGAAGGTGGCGGCGCACAGATGTGGCTGTAACCGACCCTACTTGCCTCCATACTGGCAGCTGCCTGGCAACCGAACGAGCCCCCACATGAGGGAGAAGGTCTTCTACTCATCATGAAGGATGGCTCTCCAGAGCGAGGGCCGGGGGGAGCCAGTTTAAAACACATACCATATGCAGTTGGGAAAGACCTCATTTATCAGCTTGGAAATACTATTTTTTGCACCTTGGGCCCCTCCTCTCCTCCCCTTCCCTGGTTCCCCAAGAGTCTGGACGCCTCCTCACTGTGCGATTTGACAGGTTTCAAGAGGCAAAAATTTCATCTCAGTGCTAGCCCATACCCGCTGCTCTCTCATACGGTGTGAAAGATAGTGGGGGTGGGGGGACTGTGGTTGGAGAGGGGGACAGGAACGCGCTCCATGTAAATTAAGGTTCACCTAAAGAACACGTCAGGAGCCCACAAGAGTTCTAATGAGGTCTCACAACCAGGGAAGAAGTCCACGGCTGGAGCAGTGGAGAAAGACACAGTGCAAAAATCACATCATTTGTCGTGCTTGCTGAAGGAGACATCTCTGACAGTAGAATGTGGCCAAACCTGAACTATTTGTTTTGGCTTGTCAGAAATAATGTGGGCTCGGAAATCTGCAACAGGCGCACAGGGGCAAGCTGGGCCATTTGTTACTTCTAATGGCCAATTGTTCTCCTGGCAGAAATAAAAAATTAGCAGCACTTTACGTCATTTACCAAAAATTGTAATTAATTCAAAAATATTATGCAGCGCCAACGATATGCATGTGTGTGATGCAGGGAAAAGAATGAAGTCTGAAAAATGTCTCCATCTCCCTTCCTACAATTTGTCTCCTCGGCTTTGTGACGCTCCCTTTATCCAAAACAGCAGGTGCTCTAATCATGTTAAGTGCCATACCGCATTTCTCCACAGGATGAGAGGATCCTATACATCACGGATGGGTGTCCAGAGGAGGCGCACAGCGTCTGCCACCCTATCTGATAAAACGAAGAACACTTTGAGTCTGCTGGGACCAAACAGGCAATACTTAAACCCAAGCTCTCATGTGTCCCTCTTATTGTGACTCATGCTTATATTGGTCTCCAGGAAGTCAAAAATGAGAAATGGTCAAAGCATCCAGAGAGAGAAAGAAAGATAGAAAAAGTTTTTCCGGTGACTTGGATTCCATGACGCATGATGTTCTGTATTCTAGATTATTCCACGATATATTCCATGCGGTATCACATGCCCTATATTTTAGATCATTCCAAGATTATATTTATCAGGCCTAATTCCTGATGGGCTGCATTAAAATAACAGATGTCAAAGAAGATAATAAGTGCTGCGTAAAAACTACATGACCAATTAAATATGAGGGCACTTTATGGATAGCCAATTTTATATGCCCCAAATGCATTTAAAAATACAGGTTAAAGTAGTGGACCCACATTACATAATACAAAATGATGGCTAAAGCGAGCTACTCTTGGCAGAGGTAGCCTGTGGTCATATTTCAACTCCTCAGTAATGTCTTGACCACCTTGGCCTGGTTCACTTCCATGTTTACACTGAGTGTTCACCGAGAGGCAAAATAGAGTGTCAAAATGTGTGGCAACAATATTGTAGAGTGAGAGGCCACTCTCTCAAAACACACAGCGATTCAGAAAATGTATTTAATGCAATTAATAATTGAAGACACGAGAGCACATGCTTGTCAGAATGATAGATGCATGCTTCGCCAACAATGCATTTCACTTTTCCCTTTAAGAGCAGTGGGACTTTGCTAACTGACCTTGAGTAGCGGTGCAGAGGAGTCAGGCCTTTGTGGAGCGTTGAGGCACCCCATAATTTACTGCCCTTATCCCAATTAAAGAACTGTAAAAACATTCAAATTAATGCAGTCTTAACTCTGGGAGCAGGCCCTACTTTCTTAATTAGTGCATAATTATTCACATTTTGATATCCGGGAAAATGATCACATGGAAATTATTGCAGGCACTGTAACAATAGCTTATGAGGGGGGAAAAAACTCTGTCCCAAAAACTCTATTAGCATGTGGAAGCAATTAACACTTAATTACATTGGAAGTACTATTCCTGTTGATGTTTGATAGGCGCTGCCAGTCAATATGGTGTGGAAATCTGTGGAATACAAAAGCCCTCTACAGGGACTGAACGCAAACATGATGCTTATGCTTCAGTTACTACAGAAATAGAAATTGACATTTTACATGTCTCTGAAAGTTCTCTGCGCAAATTTGTCTCACACAATGCTTTGGTCAAGTAATAATTTGGATTCCTTAGTTTATATATATATACACACACACACACACACACACACACACACACACACACACACACACACACACACACACACATATGAATATGATCCGAAGGACAGTGGAAATAGTTGGGTTTGAAGTTGGATTGTTACAGTACTTTTGAATTACTGTATTATTTAATCCTGTCCTTGTAATAAGACTCTGACAGATAAGTGAAAATAACCCTATGGCTATCTGAATACTAATAAAGGTTTAAGAATATGCTGATAAAAAAATTGTAATATTTCATGGGTTGAAATGGGATGTCTTCAGAACCCGATACATTGAACTGTAAGTAGTCTAGTTTGAAGGGGAATTTTCATTGTCTTATCTTTCTTTTCAGTGCTATGTAATTTGAAATGAAAGAGAAAGAGAGAGTGATGCTTGGGCATGGGAGATATATATAGAAAGAGAGAGCAAGAGAGAGACAGAGACAGAGACAGAGAGAGAAAGAAATGTAATATGGTTTCTATGAAGGTATGTAGCAGCGTCGATGGTGAAAATAGATCATAAACAGGGTGGACACATTTGTTTTGTTTTGTTTAGTCCTTTTCACTGTACTACATGGCAAAAGATAATTTAGGGAAGGGGCCACATCCCCTGTGTGTGCGCAGAGCCGTTCTCTCACACAAAGAGGAAGTGACCCCTGCTGTGTCTGACCAGCGCCTGGACTCGGCGTGCACACAGACACCGCCCTAACAGCTGGGCTTTGAACTTGTGACCCCACTACTCTCAGGGTCAACAAATTAGTGCTCTGGCGTATTGACCTATGGAATACGCTGACTTCTCTCAGGATGAAATGTTTATACAAGCGTCCTGCTTTAATAAGGCTATGTCATCTGACAGAGGGGGGGTGGGGGGTGGGGGGGGGGGACGTGTCATTGTATCTGCGCTGAGCTAATACAGGAATAATATTTACATTAAGGGCAAATCAAAACACTTGCATAGGATCGAATGGGAAGGCCAGTGAGTGGGAATCAAATGCATCCTGCTCCACGGGGCCTGGCTGGGAAATAGAGAAACTCTGGCCTGTAATAACATCACTGCTGAATTTTATACAATTATGAGGAGCGGAAGAGGTGGCCTTTCCACACAGTCTGTGTGATTCGATTAAAAGCACATCAAAGATGGCTTCACTGTTCATCTGTGAGACTGAGTCATCACTTGCACAAAGAAGTTCCCCACATCCTGGCTTTACTTCACAAAGGTCCCATACATGAGAGAGATTGAGTTCAGAATTCATATGAGGCATGCGCCGTTACTCCTTTGTGTGATTTCCAGTAGACAACAGCTGCTTTCACTTTATTTTGTTCTATGTCTTTTGCCTGTTTTAGTTGTGCCTAACATATTGTAGTATGGTAGAGAGAAACTCTGTCAAATTCAAATATCAAATATTCATAGGCCTGGTAACATGAAAAATATCCATCATTAGTAACTGGTTCATAGACCATGATAATGTCATTTAACTGGCTAAAATCCTTGACCAAACATTGATTCAATTAGCATGGATTCATTTGCTACACACTTCATTGTTAATTGCACTGTCCATCAATATTATACTGTAATTAAGCCTTTTTGGGTGTGAATTAGTCTTATTTGAAATCCAGAAATTCATATGATTCATATTCTTCTATAGTATTCTATAAATCCTTCAAAATGGGTTTGTAGCATCAATTTTATGGTGAATTTCTGTTTCATTCACGTCTTTGTCTCTTTCACTGCAGTTACAAAATACTGAACACAGATTTATAGGGAAATTGGCCTAAGTCATTATTATTGAAAGATGATCCATTTAAACCAATAACATGACAGACAGTTAATATTATGACAAGGTAAATTATGGATGTCATCTTCAGCTCTATTGATATTAGCCCTGTTAGCATAATTAGAACGCTTCAAAGAATCATATAGTCTCTATGCAATATCCCATTAGAAATTCCTTTATAGTGCATACACACATATGGAAAAGTAATCAATTGTGGAATATTTCAGCACTTTGTCTGAATTATGATGGAGACTGTAAATGTGGTATGGCTCATAATTGCAGATAAGTTGCCTCATGCTTTAAGCTAATAGGGAACTATAGCAGTGTGGGACGTGGAAATCAATTAAATGCATTGCGACAGACCATAAATTAAAGCACAGCTATTGTCAGATGTCTTTATTATAGAACTCTCAGGGGCACATGGCTGTCTTTAATTCTAGCTTGTGGCTCTGTGTCACTTAAAATGCACTGGGCAGAGGAGGTCTCTGTGAGGCCTCTATGTCGTGCTGCTTTCGTTTCCTAGAAGTACACCTAGTTAAATTGTAAAGGCATGTTTGCAATTAAAAAATATGTAGACTTGATTTTCCAAAAGAGGGTCTTAGCAGGGCCACCTTTAAAGTTTGGTTATGTAAAAGAAAATAAATTACCCCTCTCGCAGCTGATAAAATATTACTACAAATTAATCCTTGGAGGTTACCGCGTGCTCCTACTCATTACTTTCAAGTACAGAGGTGTAGCCACAATTAATACCGCCTTTCATTACAATATGGATATTTCCTTCTTGTCCTTGGGACACCACATCTTAGAAGCCCTGAACACCCCCCCCCCCCCCCCCTCCCCCACCAAACACACACCCCTAACTCCCCCCGCCCCCCCGCCCGGGCTTCATTGGTGGGGAGTTTCATGTGGATGTGGGAACAGAGGCCTATAGCGCCTGTCCTGGTAAATGAGGGGAGAAGAGGATATTATTGCATTTCATCATATCAAAGGTGATTTTTGTTCTGCTAATAGCGCAGGACACCTCAAGGCTCACGGCAGGCTACTGCACCCACGTGACCAACCTCTGAAGACCCTTCATTCTGCTCAGGCTAAAGCGCATAGACTCCATATTCAACAAAATCACATACATTATTTGAGCACTTATTACCTATGGAGTTGGCAGCTATGAATGACACTTACTCATTTACAGCATATTTAACACTGAGCTAATTAACACAAATGTCTGTCTGCAGGTGGTGTTCCGGCATTACAATAGAAACAATCTATGCTCTTCAATTTTTTTACTGGCAGTCTATCAGACATTCAACTTTATCCAGCTGATATGTTGCTCTTTCAAAGTCTGAAATGAGATGATCCTATGTGAATGGCAGTCGGCAGTGTGTGAACATGTATACACAGGAAACACACCGAGCGAGTGTGAGGGGAGAGCCGCGGATCGTCACAGCGCTCCTCACACGTTCTGCCCTGTCCCCTACCAGAGTGCTAAGGCTTTTGACAGACAAGCTGGCAAAGCGAGAGAGGGAGACTGGGAGTGTGAGAAATGGGGAAAAAAAGGGAATTTGCATAAAAGTGAGCGGGAAGAGGGAGAGAGTGTGAGCGCGCAACTGACAGCCGGGGTCAGAGTGGCTCTGTTTAATGACACTACCAGTTACACCTTTTGGATTGTTTAAATATGAGTCCACAGTTTCAACAATCATCATTTCAACGCTTCCGCTCTTCATACCCAACAGCCAGGAAACTGACACGTAATTACACACTTGCTGATGGTATCGCCAGTGCTGATAATTAAAACTGCCACTGGAGGATTGCCATTGCTAGTCTACAGCTGGGATGTTGTCAAGAGGTGGAAACACCGGCAGCTCCTGCCGCCTATCCTGACGCTATCATCCAGTTGCTATCTGCCTCTCCAGGCCGGACTGCAGGCCTCCGGTGTCAAAGCGACGCGCAAGGCCTCAGCACATCATTCACAATGTCTCGCACAAATGAGGAAAATCTATTAACGGGCAGATGAGTGATACACAAACACCATAACCTGGGGGTTAAACAGCACAAATGGACCAGAATCTGGCTAGGCCGGTCCATTGATCAGGGTTGCCCCATTATAGCAACACTTACAAATCGGATTTGACAATGTGTCACTTTTCAAAAGGCAATTGTAACACTACTGTGATTCAACCAATCCAGATCTGGGACAAGAGTGATACTCAATTGTTACTTTCTCTCTCAGAAAGGGTATGGGGTTTCTTAAAATATATACACTGTTATTGGTCGAAATCAATTTTTTTAAGAACACATTCTGTAAGTGTCCTTTGTTGAAAAGGCACCACAGAAGGGGAAAAAAATCTGTTAGATAAAACAACGCTGTAGGTGTCTGATTCATTTCTTCCTGGGTAATATATTTTGCTTATCGTCTGGCCCACAGATTAGCTATACTATGGAGGTAAAGTTAACCTCTCTCGGTTTCTGTTCTTCAATGACAGACAGGAGAGGGCACAGAATTAAAGTTATGCATTGGCTTTCTTTTATATACCTAAAAGTTCTTCTCTTTACTAAAAGACAAACCTAAAAGGCTACCTGTCACATATGCAACTCTGCTGTAAGTGAGTAAGATTTCAAGGCATTCAGTTTCATCTGACAAATGGAGAACAAAACAATAACACTTTAAAATCCTTTCATAACACTGTCAAAAAAAAAAACTAGAAATAAAACTACAAATCAAAAAGGGAATTTCCGAATGGATGAATCTGTCATATTGTACCGTTTTCGGCATTCATATGTTTTCTGGTTCTGTCAAACTGCGAAAGAACATCAAATATTAAGAATGAGAATCTATTCTACGTTGAATGGAACATGCAACCAACTGTGAGAGCGTAATATCTTGTTTTATCCAGGCCTTTGTTCTGACTTCATAATTGGCTCCAACAGAAAGTCACTCTCCAGGGGACTATTGATCGATAACGGGATAACAAAAAAAGTATTACAGCAAGTACCTTCATGTTTTATCAAAGTACTCAGTCAAACATAATGGGAAAAAAGATTGCGCATTACAAGAACATGAATATTATACTGGTGCAGCATGTATTTAAAATACTGATGTGGGAAAAAATCTGGAAAATAGTAATGATGTTGATTTGAGAAACTGTGTATAACTTAAGCCCAAATCAAATCAGGCCCTGAACACAGCAGATTTTCACAACTGCAGCCCCCCTCCTTAACCCAGAGTCAGCCTACGATGAAAAAACAAAACAGTTAAAATGATTTGCCAAAGCATGGTGCCATTTTTGACTTACTACTGATCTCAACAGGCCTCCTCATTTCAATGAAACTCGGGGCCTGCATTGGTGAATGCCACTGAGTCAAAGAAAGGTTTTACGCGGGGCTCACATCTAAAAGACTGGCGCTGTGGCGGAGCAGCGGCCCGGCCTGACTCGGCACCGTGGGCCTCCCCGTTTCATCTCCATACCCGCCCTCTGCCCCGCTGTGAAAACAAATCACATTCTTCCATATTCTATCAGCCTGCGCATACTGTCACATCGCTAATAAGACGTGGATATGCACATTTTAATACCCCGGATCTGGCCCCACAAAAAGCGGCTCCCCCGTCATCCAGCCGGGTCTTTTCCAGGTCGGTCAGCCCTCCCAGGTGACCTGTGCGACCTCTGGCATGTCTGCAATCATAACTTGATCTTCATAAGACAGATCGTGCCGAGAGAGACAAATACAGATGCATTTATTCATTTTCCTTTACCTTGATAGCAACGTGACACCACAAAAAAAAAATGTTTTTCATTAATTAGAAGGGCAACAGGCTGTGTGGGCCCGTGACCTCTTGTAGGCCTTGTCGCTTACACAGTGTCTTGTGTTTAATTCCCATCACATCCTTCAGGTGTGTGTCACATACACATAAATAACAGGGGTCATGGCATGCAAGTAGTACATATTAAACAACTCCCTAAGGGCCATGCAGTTTAATGACTTTTTAATATCACGTTACGAGCTGTGGCCAATTAAATAAAGAATCTCTCTGAGACAGGATGCTGACTCGCAATACCTCCCACATTGTGCTCAGATTGCATTCGCTGCGTTCAACATTGTTTTTTGGACAGAGTATTTTTAAAAGATACAGTTACGTGCATCATGATTTCTTTTAAAAAAAAGTAATGATGGCAAACTGTAAACACGTCATTTCTAAGGTCCTCTCTGACCTATGAATGTAACAGTCAATGAGGATTTCCTAACCCGCATCAGATGGACCTATTCAGCCTCTATCCACATTGTACAAACAAAAAGATCCGCTCCAGCAGCACGTCATAAGAATGTGCTGGTGTCCACAGGCCAAGACGCATGCTGGGGGGAATGATGATGGAGTAAACAGCGTTGGGCAGTAAACGCGGCTTGGCCGTAAGAAGCCGCGCTCATTAGACTTCTCAGCGAGGGCCGCGAGGCCTTTCACTTCTAGGTTACTGCCTCATTTCCTTCTGACGGCTCTTTAGGGCCACTGCTGATGGCTTCTGGAGCCGAGTGCAGAGTGGACAGGTGTCCGCCGTTGTGAAACCTCCAGCGCAGCTGGTACCATCTGGCACGCGAAAGCCCATTCACTGGGCTGGCACAGACCTGCCATCCCCTGGTCCACAGAGAGGGGATGTCAAGGGCAGCCATGGTACAAGCTTACTCACAGGGCAACCTAGGCTCCCTTGGGAGTGCCTACAACTGAGGGTAGAGGGTAATTTAGTTTCCACACCCGCACAAGGCCTGACCTCCATGGGATTGGCAACAATGAGCCTCATCAATGCCAAATGTGAGGACCCAGGCTGTGAGACTATACATGTGGGTGTGTTTGTGTGCACGGTGGCCTTATGCGGATCGGGACTACCTGGTCATTAAGGACTGGGCAACCCAATCACTGCCATGGCCCATATAGAGAGAACATGCAAACAAAACAAAATAACAGAAACGTTATTCTCTCTGATTCTAAATGGCCATTTGTTTACCAAGTATAGTAAGTCGCATTGTGTAACACAATCAGGTGAACACTCAGATATTCATTCAGAGGTACACTAGGCAAATCAATAAAAAGGTTACCTTCTAGTAAAAAATAAAAAGACTCTTTCTAAAAGCAGGCAAAGAACTTCAGCAAAAAATCTCATGCAAGAGTAGATATAACAGCAGATCCTAATGTGATGCTCACGAAAAAGTATAGAGCAGGAACGACATTCTTGTGATATTAAATTACTCAACATTCTCATGCTCCATTTTGCAAGGAAAAAAGAATAAAAATAATAATAGATATGGTGTTTAAATAACTGACCACTTTGCACTGTTATGGGGAAATCGGTCAGGCGTGTGGCATGGAATACAAATCCTATTTGTGTGTGCTCACTCCTCAGCCTACTCCCGACTGGGCATTTGTATTCATAACAGGTAGGATGGATAGCCCAGAACAATGCCAGCCATCCATTTGCTACGAGGCATCCAGGCATTTATACTGTCACTTATGGCAGCTTTGATAGACATATATGATATCAAAAATATCTCCAAGAACTCTTTACATTTAATAAACTGATTACATGCCTTAGACTCGTGTACCATTTCCTCATTTTTTTCTCTCTAACTAGACCCACTGCAAGCACCTCTTGAAGGAAAGTAGCTTAAGATTGCCGACTATGGCAGTGGGCAATGATTTTAACTGAAGGGACATATTTGACAAGTGTCAGATTTTTTCCTCCTTCCATTGATAGATGGTTCAGTAATGAAACAGTCCGCACCTGTCTGTGCTTGATATTAGCCAGCGGTGTTCAAAACCCATTTGAAACATAATTGCACTGCAGTTCTATCCCCAGACCAGCCGAACAGCAGGTTGATAAAAATCATGTTCTATGATTGTTAAACGTTTTCCTAATGAAGCCAATGATCGTAGCATTTCACAGCAAATGCCTCTATCAAGATTTCATACTGTGTGTAATGCTCTTCTTGGTGATATGTGGCTCTGTCAACTCATCCTGCATAAGTAGAGGACACCACTACCAAAAATGGTAATGGTTTGCGGTTGAAGAACTACTGAGGAAGATTCATCACCTTGACCATAGATCTCATTCAGTATGTCTTAGTGATATCACACTGAATAAACAGGATTGAATCATCATGCAAGGGAAATAATTGGACGACATGAAATGCAATCCAGGAAAAAAATCAATAAAAAAGAAAACAATCAGAATGGCCCCCTTAAAAAAGAATCGATCAATGCTTGTATGCACTCATCACAGCATTCCCCGATGAGTGGAGCTAATCAGCCTGAGAAATGAGTAATATGCTACAAGTCAGATTGCAAATGCATTCCGGCTAAAAGTGGGGCTAGAGTCATAAGGCTAGCCATCGCTAATTGCTTTCTCCCCAAATGTTTTGTTATTGTACTTGGCAAGATCAGCATAGTCATTCCACTAGCCTCAGTGCTGTTAAGCTTTTCTTTTTTTTTTTTTTTTTAGATTTTTTTTCTCACAGTACTTCACTGTCAACATTGTAAGTTATGAAGTTGAAAGGGGGAAACCATGAATTACTCCCAGACAGGGGAACAAATAAAAATAATAAAATAAATGTTTTTAAAAAGTAATAAATAAAAAAATAAAACACGCAAGGTCACCCAGACACCATGGCTTGCAGTGGCGGAGTGTGAGGTTACGTTGCAGTTAGGATGATGTGAGGGCAAGCCTAATGGTGCGTTACAAAGTGATAGTTATGGGAAGACCCTGACACCCCTGCCCATGTCCTCGTGCGCTGGCACTTCTCTTTCCCCCTTCTCTCCCATTTTATCAATTTTACAGTAAGTGATGGAGACTGGAAGATATATCTGTCTTCTGACTCCTAACCCCTGACCAGGTCAACAGCGCCACGAGTAGCAGGGGGTCTGCCAGCCCTTATCATACATTCTATCTTGCAGTCATTCAGCCATTTCAAGGCCATTCTGATGCAGTCGAAAACCAGACACCACTTTAAATTTCATAAGCCCCGGACATGCGGTTTGGAAGGGGGGAAAAAGGAAAGAAAAAGAATGATAACATATGAGTCCTCTCCCGACTGTCTGCTCACTCTGCTCAATGCTGTCATTCATTAGGGTGCAGATCGGGAGGCTCGGCGAACCCTCACTAACTTGGTAATTTGATAAATGGACCAGCTCTGCTCTCATGGTTATCACTCTGACAATCAAACAACCACATTATTGTATTACAAAACACTGGAAAGACCTTCAACCCAAAGTATTCCTGTACGGCTGGGATAACCCCACACTCAGCTGTGTCATCTGGCTATTCCGCCTGTGTCACAACTGGTTCTGATTAAAGCACTCCCCCCGCCCTCCCAGAAATGGTGCTGTTATATCTATATTAGAAAAAGCAGGTTTTCACATGAGGAGACTGGATAGCTGTTAGGTTCTGTGAATATCATGTTTTTTCAGCTGGCAAATTATGCTATAATGGGTAATTGTAAGGTGTGTGTTTTTTTAATCCATCAGTAATAATCCAACATCCATTCAGTTGGATTAAAATGGTTTTACCTGCATGACAAATATTTGGATTTTTGGTTTTGACATCAGAGCACAGTGCTTCAGTGATATGGATGGGGGTATGGAGTCAAACCATTGAAACAGCAAGAGAAGTTACTGTTATGGGTCTTAGTCTCAAAGATGTTTACAATTCCACATGACTTGCTTCTCTCTCTCTCAGATATGTGGAGGCAGAAGGGGATAATCACGTCTGGGTACACATTTTAATCAGGCCCCCCAATCAAAGAGATAATTGGATTGCATTGCCTGATTGCAAAATGCACTGAAATTGGATGGCAAATAAATAGCTTAAAACTTGTGGAAAAAGAGGATTAGAAAACAAAGAAGGTCCTCGATAAACAAAAAGAGGGCATGTGTGTGTACTCACAATCATTACCCAGCGAGGTCCTGTGCCCAGCCTCACACTTAGCTTGCATTTTCCCCCCTCTGTGCCTACCGCATCCCGGAAATAAATGTAAAAAAGCCTAAAAAGTGACATGCGGATTCCGATGAATACAGTAGTCAATTAAGGGGGCCACGCTCGTGCAGTAATGACCTACTAACCTGCCTACGTGCCGCTCTCACATGCTACTCCCTCCTGGGACCCCCGCCGTCACACCATTATCTATGGCCTCCTCTCTCCTTTCGGGAAAATAAGCAAGGGGGGGCTGAAATGTATGGACTCTACACATCAGGGTTCTCCGGGCTCATTGCACCTCACTTCAGGCAAACGAGGGGGGCCAGCAGATTTATATGTTTATCCGCCGCTAAAGCAAACCCGCCAGGGTGCAGGGGCGAGGCGCTCTATAATAAAGCATGCGCGTGCGGAGGGGCTCTGACTCGGCTGTATCCGAAATCCATCAACCTGTACCAAACAATAACGGCATGGCCCGGGCCCTAAGTCATTACAGCTAATAAACTGAGCGCCTCTCATTAGAGGAAACACGGCACACATTATAACTGCATTATGTTCTGGGCAATACAGTATATTAATTTCCCCACCATAATGTGTGTTTTATTGCTTCCAATAAGCATTTTTAATAAGCAAAGTGATAAGTGCTTCCCTTGTAAAACGTCTCCAATTAGAGCTGCATCTCCAAATGCACTCCCATAACGAAGTTAGAGGGGCCCGCTAATGACCGCCCGCACACCCAACTTCCATACACAAAAGAAACTTGACACAAGTAAATAGACATAAATAAACACCCCTGCTTCACGCTGAACAAAGAGGCCCTTTGGAGAGCCCCAGTGGACCGCATTACAGGTTACATCACACAGAACAAGGAAATGGGTTTAATACTGGTGAATGCCAGATCATACTCCACTCATTGCGCCTACTGCCTCAGCTCACTAGGCTGGAAGAAAGATGAGAATCATAAATGGGTTGACTGTGTGGATGAATGTGATACAGTAAGAAAACAGAATGTAAACAATGTTTAGAAAAAAAAAATGTTTGGGTTGTAAATAAGCTTGAATGTGCAGCTTATAAATCAGCTAGTTTGCGACCTCTCATTTAAAGTTGAGAATACGGTTGGAAAAGTAAGAAAGTTAATTGGCAAAAGTAGATTTATATAATAAAAAAATAAACACAATAATATGAACATTACAACTTTTAAAGGAGAGGGAGAGAGAGAGAGAGAGAGAGAGAGAGAGAGAGAGAGAGAGAGAGAGAGCAAAAGAGAAATCTCCCTCTTCAAAATTGCCTGGTCTACTGTGGATTGTTATTGCTAAAGTAGCATGACAGGTTATTTTAATAGATGTTATAATGTAGGGGGCAAACTGTACAGTCCGCTCAGGCCTCCCGCTAATTAGTGTGTGTGAAGGTATTTCTGGTGCTTCCATAATGAAAGCTTTAAGGAAGGATAGTTCGTCTTTAATCTGAGGCGAATGTCCTCTGGGTACAATGTTAAGGCATCTCCAAAACATAACATTCTAATTAATTTTATTTTTCAGGAGAGTTTCAATAAAGCAGGCCAGTGCCTTATTTATGTGACTTACAAACACTGTTTGCTTTCATAGAAGGGCAGCTAATTGCTTCTCGGCTTGACATCATTACATGGATCTGCAAGGGGATGTAGACTGTTTAATTAAGGTTGGTTGCAAGTTCATTATGTGATTCACATAGAGCTGTGTGCTCGGTGCACACCAGCAAAGCCTTCCCCTGTAATTTAATATAAAGGACCTTTTGATTTTCCCTTTTCTTACCAGGGGCTCCCTCCCCAAAAAAAAGCCACACACTGTTTTTGTGGGACATCTTTTTTTCCTCCAAATATGTTAAGCATGAATGCAGCGGCTCAGACAAAGAATGTGGTAATGGCCCTGTGGTTAAAGCCATGTGTTATTTCACACTGAGAGGAGAAGTTGATGCGTGATGGCACGACACATTTATCAGCGTAGAGGATGCGAGGAGTTATCACTCTAATTGATTGGCGCACGCTTAACCAACACTAATGGCCTTTAGATGAAGTCACCTGTCCTTTACCGCACCCTTTAACCGAACAACACATTTCATTGCTCATCCAGTTTTTCACCCGGACAGCCTGGAGTGCTGTGTCATTTATCTCAATTACTGATTCTTAAATTAATCTGATACGTCCGCGCCACAAACCCATGTACAGTACTTTAGATATGTGTGCTGTGAGAATGCAATTAAGTAATGGAAAAAAATCTAATTTAACATGTTAGCATCAAATGGTTATATAAGTGGATCTGTTAATATTTATTTATTCCTAATTATGCAGTGTTGTCTGGTTTGTGTCGACACAGCTTGCAGGGGATCATCCATCCTGAACAAGAAGGCCATTTTTAAACTGTCAGGGAAAATGAACGCCCCTATTAACAACTTATTCACTGTAATATCCCTACAATGAGACCTCGCCATAGGTGCCTGTACACTCCACATGGGAGGCCCAGCTTGCAACCAAAACAAACCTTCACACTGCAATAAGTCCTCAGTCTTCCAACAGACCTTGCTCACAGCTTTACAGTTGCTACAGTAAGCGATAGATTTTAGTTCAACATTTCCCAATCGCGTCTTTGTTTTCTTGGCAGTCCGAAGGCATGCAGTGATATTTGGACTGAGAAGTGGGGTGTTGCTGCAACAGCCTGTAAGGGTTTTGCAACTAACAACACATACCATGGTTATCATTCCCCAGCAAATAAAGAAGAAAAAATATATTCTCAAAGACACAAGCAATTTGAATATAGCTCAGGGCTTAGAAAAGATGCCATATTCTTATAATCAGAGAGACAATACCTAGAAGTAAAGGGGCTTCAAAGCTTGTTTGCTTCTAATTGATGTTTTTATGTCTTGTGTCCCCCAGTCATTCCCTGCTAGGCCCAATTCCACAACCTCAAAGAACTCACTCCTTGTCAGAAGATACAGTCAGGCTCAGTTCATTGTATGCTTTTCACTCTGTACAAGGAAAAAAAATCAGCCGCAGCTTTTGTGTTCCCAGAGAACATTTGGTTCTCTGTCAAAGAAGAAGAAGAAAAAATATGTATCAATTTGTGCTTTCTATGAACACTGTGTGGAGAGAAAGAATGAGGCAGAAAAAAAATACAGTGGTTTGCATTCCAACTATTGGTGCCCATTCAGCTGAAAGAGACTCCACTGTGGAGATTCCATTCATCACACAAGTCTGCCACAGACCTGGCTTAGTTGGGCCAGCTCATCCTTATTTATATGATATATAAAGAGAGGGAGAGAGAGAGAGGGGAAGACCCACCTATGTGAACAGTGAATGAAATATCTCGTTTACAATGTAATGACTACAACAAAGCAGCAGCCACCACCGCAGTTGCAATCCCCAAGCCGCTACATTGAGCAAACTCCTCTCCAGAGTCTGATTCTGTGGGGCAGATTAATGTACAGAGATCTATGGAGAGTTCCCAGGCTGGGATCACCACGGGGACGGGGAGGCTTCACACAGCCCCGCACTGTTACTGCGCGGAGCCACAGAGTGTATAAATAGTGGCAATGTGCTGGCCTTAATGACGACGGAGCAGCTTTGCGGTGCCCCCGGGCGAGCCGGCTCATAGGAGGCTTGTGTGGGCTCCGGCTGAGAGGCACAGGCTGGTCCCCGGCTCTGGGCACCACTGCTCAGGCTGACCTTGTTCAGGGCTTCCCGCAAATGGCTTTTCAAGCACACACTGCGAGCCTGGAAATTGATATGTTTACACAAGGCACAATTATTTATATGACTTCAGTCCTGCAGGTATGAAAATGATGTGGTTTGATTTTTTTCCCAGCACTTCTTAGGGGGTGAGGGTGGGGGCTTTGTGGGGGGTTGCTGTGGGTTAGGAGGTAGTGTTTCTTGGGGGTAACCTTGCCAAGGTCAATGAACATGAGCTTAAAAAATCCCTGAAATGCTATATTTTTACCATTACCCTTACTCTCTATCTGTCTCAAATTAGTTCTCCAAACACATGACTTTATGTTGTAGTAATTCTAGAAAACAGTTAAATTGATAAACTAACTAATAGATTGGGATCAACATTTTAAATCCATCTCCTTAAACAAACAGCTACATCTCAAGTAATCTATGATATGCTAAATATCTGTCTTACTGTCAGATCACATTCCTCAGAGCATTCAGACGAAAACAAAGCTTGTTGCAATGATTTTTACAGCTTTTTTTCCTTAGTGCTCTTTAAAGCCCATTAAGTTCTAATTGTGTTCATTGGTGCTGACTGAAATTTTCAGGAAAAAAAATAATAAATTAAGGTTGTGGTTACTGTAATATGCAAAAATAAATAACTTGTAGCAATTCAGCCATGTTGTAAATCATTTGTGCTGTCTCCACTTACTCCGGCAATTAATTTTTAGACTATTGAGCATGTTGCTAACAGCACATAATAATACTAAGCATGCATTTAGCTTGCCACATTAACTCGTTAACAACGCTGCCTACATATGGTGTCCTGTAAATATGTGTCCTCTGCAGTCTGCAAATGATGAGAGTAATTACTGGGGGCCCACAACAATAATAATGACAAAACATGTCTGCCTTTGCAATTATCACACTATGACCAGAGATTCATGTTTACACATATTGTCTTTTAGTACCCTGCATCTGTACTTGTGTGTAGATGACTCTTTAAGTCTAAATGAATATATACATAAAAGTGAAGGGGTGGTAGAAGTGCTATTGTCTGAATCATGGGCTTTAATGTTGAAGTTCTCTGGCTTGAATGAAAAAAAGTCTCTAATGCTACACATGTATTTGTCTCCTTCCATTTGCAAGCTGTTAGTGTGGAGGAATTCTCCTGATCATTCAGCCCTGGGTGTATTCGGCAGGATTAGAGGCAACAGCAGCATGCCTCCAATGATTATCCTGACAGGGCTTCCACTGACCAGTGGCTGAACACTCCCAATGGCTAATTGACATGTACGATCGAGCAGGTCCTGTTATCCGCCCTTACAGAGAATAAATGGATTGGAGAATATGTATTCCATGCCTGGACTACAAAATCAGGGCCCGAATTTAAGTTTGACTAACTCAATCAATGAATTTAGTAAAGATGTATTTGAGAGGGGCATTTAGGGATTAGCCACATAGTTTAGAAATGAAATGGGGGGACATTCTGACAAATCTATCAAGGGGAAGATCAACAACTAAATGTTTAAACCAATCATCCTGAGCATATATTTGAACTTGGCTATGCAGATGCGGTGCTCAAGTCCCAAAGGTTGAAAAATACACTCAGAGGATCAACAGCCCTCGAGATGGCTAAATTACCACGAAAGCCGGGGAATTTATCAAACATGAATTTCAAAAAGGATCTTCGCCCGCAGGAAAAATAAGAGGTGCCCATTAACGTACATAGAAAATAAATGCCTTCAAGGTTTAACTATTTATTTTTGACAAGCAATCAGCTTGAGCCGATTAATTTACATAGTGTGATAAATACCATCTGGTCCGCTATGGTGAGGATCTCAAGGTATGAGAATTTAGCATGCATCACAACTAATCAGTAAGATGGCTATGGACAACAGCCTTGGCCTTCTCAAATATCTTCAGAAAATCCGATGGGAATTTTAAAGCCATTGATAAATAGCAAGGTTGAACAAGACTCTCCTGCATTACAAAATTGTGTGTATTGTATAGTTTTAACACTTTGTGTCATTCACATGTCACTCAGACTCGGGCTCCTTGGTTCAGTCTTGAATTCAAAATAGTTAAGTGGGTATAAAGTTGCAAAATGTCCTACATCTTAGGATGCTTCCAAGTGTGCTTTCACTCAGATCAAAACAATGGAAGACACAGAGTCTGAATCACAACATACCACACACACACATGTTGTTTTAGGTGTTTGTTCCTGGCTGTAATTTGAATATGCAACAAGCCTTTTCTGACTGAGGACAAGGCAAAGACTCATGGGACTCTCTAGGTCCTTTCAGGAAGTTCCCTGAAATCTTAGGAAGTATTTCTTGCCAAGACAAACAAATCACTGCAAAGCTCTGAGCAATCTGTTATAGAGAACCCTTCCTGTTATGGAAAGTCACTGCCAATTTAAAATACTGTGAAACCAATATTTCATGTTCTCTGAAGTGCTGCTTTTGCTATTGTATATTGTACATTGAGGACTTCAGTAATTTCATACCAGAGCTGTTTGGGATATTAACACAGAGTGCCAATCAGAGTTTTGTGATTAAAAAATATATAATAATCAGCCTTCAGAGTTCATACCTCTGAAAGTCAACTAAGCCATGCTTATCAGGCCTGTGCACTTCATTATATCTTAATTAAATTAAACCCTCTCTGTAATCTTACAATATTGATTAAAATGTGTGAAGTTGAAAAGATCATTAACTTGTAAGTTCACTCTCTAAGAACCTATTTGATGTGACCTCTATTCCTCTTCCTCTCCTTATTTTCCCCTTCCTCTCTCTCTCTCTGTCAATCTTGGCTCTGTATCTGTTTTTGTTCTTATTGGTCTATAATTTACGTGTATATGCAAGTCAAAAAAAAGAAAATTGCATCATATACAAACATAAGGTTTATAGCTGCAATGGTGTGGTATGGCATACACCATATGCAGTTCTTTGTCGTGGTCATGTTTAATGGTGTGTAGATCTAAGCACCACAATTTGCTTATCTCCCTCTGGCTGAGGGCATTGGATCCCACTTTCAGGACTCCAGACAAATCATGTTGTTGTCATGGCCTGGGCGACAGGCTGGGCTTGATGGATGGTTCATTTCGATGTCCATTAATGGCATGATTTGTTTACAGTTGCACTCCAGGTCTGGGGGTCTGAGGAGTGGCACTATATGTTGCCGGAGAGCAGAGATGATTTGTGTACCTGTGGCTTAGATTAGCTCCAGTCTCGATATTGAACATCATATTTCCCAAGGTGTTTTTCCTGGAGGCTTAACTGAATACCAGATGTCATACACATCAACTGTGTGGAGGGATGAAGTATGCTTTTTTGTCACTGTGATACAAGAAGCCATAAAATACACCCCAACAAAATATCTTCCTCTCCACAAATATCCTGTAGACTGAATGCTTCTGTACTGGTGGAACAGAATGGCCCTACCATTGGGCTATTCCCAAATTAGCAACCCTGCCTCTCAAATCTGGGTATGGAATGATATTGCACAGTTTAACATTTTAAACACTTGGGAAAGTGTAGTTTTTGTTTGATAGAAAGTCATGCCAGTTATCTGATGCATGTTGTTACAGCCCAGGCCTGAGCTCTTGCCAAGGCATGATGGCATCCGACAGGCTCTCTCCTCACAGTGCGGAGTGGCGTGGCACACGGAGCGAGACTGCGTCAGATGGAGAGGCCCGTCGACATCAGACAAGACGTCCCTAGGGATGCGCCGCAGCTGACGATCTGTAAGATGTGTCTGCTAATTATGAAAGTTAAAAAAGGAGGGGAAAAAAACCCTCAAATGGCTTTGAAGATGGGAAGCCTTGAAACTCTCAACAGGACTTTCACCGTAACCTTTCTCCCCGTCAAGATGGAGGGTCCCCTCGCTCAATGTGCACAGCCTCATAAATCTCCAGTCAGGAAGAAGGGCCGGTCATGTAGAGTTCACTGTCTCTCTTTTTTTTTCACTTTTTTACGTATGTAATTTCATTTCATATAATTTTATTATGCTTCGCTCACTCAAATTACATGGTACACAGTGTGGCATTGATAGACTCAAGGTTCAGAAGTATAAAACTAATGAGCCAGGGAAAAAAATATGCAGGTGGTCAATACACTAATTCATAACATTTACACAAGTGAAACTATGGAGCTTTTAGCCCTTTTTATTTCAACCTTATGTCAATATATTGAAACCATCTGTGTGTAATGAATAAGACTATTAAAAAAAAGCAAAGGCAAAAAAAAAAAAAAAAAACGTACATCCATTGCTACCTCATTCTGAAGGAATGCCTATTCAAAATAGACAGCATATTTCTGTGTAAAGTGAAGTTCACTGTGATAAGGTCTTTAAATAACTGACCATGAGAACTTGTTCTTGAATAGTTACTTAGATCACACCCATTTCCTTTCATTAATATCTTAAATATACCAGTTAACCATAGTCTTCATTCCAGTCTCATGTACTCATCAAATCTAACCAACAAACCATTTCCTAAGCACAACAGCGTGCTAAACAAGATGACCGTGAAAAAAAAAAGTTTTTTTGAGCCTGTCTTCCCTTTTATTCTTCCCAGGAGGGGCTGCGGCAAATCTCATGCCTCAGTAAAATCACCACAAGCCAGTGCAAAGCTGAGAACCTTCTGGAAACATCATCAGTGAGTCTTATACAAGGACACAGCCGTCAATCAGCCAGGCAAATGTGACGTGAATGGAGATTTACACATCTCATTTGTACTTCATTAGGGAGGCGCTGCAGAAAGGGCTCTCAGAATGCAGCCCAACACTGTGGCTGCGTTGCCATTGCCTTTTGTTCCCAGGATTTTTCTCTGAAGAGCTACATCAAGCTGAAGCACTTACCACAACAAAAGGAAAGGAAACAAAGCAACGCTATGCATCCTTGACATTTTCATGCTATAGGGGCTCGGAATTGTTGCACTTCATTCCCGTTTATCACGGAAATATCGTAAAAGGAAAAAAAATAAAACAATTGGCAGAATGAATAGATTGCATTCTGGGTGTGTTGCAAGTTTTGAACCAGTAAACATGCTGTGGATAATGTGATCATCTGGTTGAGCTTAGATCTATAACACAGCACAACACCCTTCTTCTGAAGAGCGTATGGCATATGCAGCCCAGTTTTTGTCCCACTCAAGTGTGTGGGGGAGATGTACCATTTGTACACACAGGCACACACACACACACATACCAATACGCACTCCCCTGGGCCTGGGCTTCCCCGGGGAGCCAGAACTACTCCCCACAGTACAGCACACATAATTGTTCACAATCTAGCCTGAAATGGCACTAATCTGGAGCCATCCTTACACACTACATCACAGAAGATTTGCGAAAAGGAGGAACGCGGTTCCGCCCTTATGGAGGAGAAGGAAGGCCAAGCATGGAAATGATCCACAGCTTGATCAAATCACCTACAGCAATATGTTTTATTGTTGTTATATTACTACCAATGGCACAACCTCAGTGCTTCATACACATGTTGCACTAACAGAAGACTACAGTACATGCAAAAGTAAAGGTCAACAGTGAGCACTGGGGCCAGTACTGGGCACATTATTCTACAAGAGCATCCAACAGGCGGGAGGATCATTTTTCCACAAAGCAATGTCCACTGGAACTTCTGCAAAAAAAATTCTGCTAGAAAAGTTGGAAGCATTATGTTGTATGCTTCATTATCAATAACCTCTGAAAGTATTAACGTTCGAGATATTTCAAACAGGAACAAGTTCTGAGTAAGTGTATTTAAGCCAAGCAAACACAAATTCACAAAAGGCTGCATCAATGTGTTCTGCCTAAGTTCCAGCCTGCCCTTGTGATCCAATACCAGCCTTGGTCCCCACAGTGGCAGAATGCATACAAAAATGGACATGAACTCTGACTGACACTAGCCTTAAACGCACATCTCATTACTTGAGAAGTTCCATGTGAGTTGCGATTAAATAATGAGCCACATAGTGGGGCACTGCAACATACGGCTGATGACAGGAGACAGAAAGTAGGCCACCTTATCCACAACCCTCTGGCCTCAATCTCACAATCTGTCCCTGCTCTTCCCACAGAGTAGGCCCCGTCTGGCCCTTACACTCGCTGCCTGGCGCAAAGGAAATGCTTTGGAAAATAAGACACATCCTTTTGGGGAGGACATCCTGGATCAATTACACTCAAGACTAAACTTGATACCCAAGTTGGGCATGCTCCTGTGGCAAGGGTGTTGATATGTTCGTTTGGAAAGTGAGTTCATGTGTCAAAATGAGTTAGCTGAATTCAGACTTTTTTCCAATTTGTTTGTTTCTAAAAAATATTTTTCACACACCTCACAAAAGCTATAGACATAGAGCAGCTCTGGTAATAAAATACCATGTCCCAGTATAGTGGACCTCATGGCTGTTCTTTTCTTACAGCAATAATAAATACAGACAGTTAAACTGGAAATTCAACAAACTTTCCTGTGCAATCTACAACCCTTAGCTCTTTTAAAGAAATAGCTTATACATCATTTGTATTTAGGCTTATAAACTAGCAATAATGTTGGTAGTATGTTAGCTGGCTAATGTTAATGTAGCTTATGTTCACATTCAAGTTAAAATTAATTTTATATAGCACATTATCATACACACTAGTAGACTAAATGATTGGCTGCATATAATTAACATAATCTTAAAGATGCACAACGGTCATCGATTTACCTCTAAAATTGTAAATTAGTTTGCTATTTAGAAATTCAGTATTAGAATAATAAATAGGCTGATATGAACTTTGAGTCTGAGTTAGAGTTTTGAGTTTGAGAATGCTATCAAAAGGCTAACAATGTTATGCTAATGTAAGATGGCTTAACTCTAGCATGTTATTTTGCTCATCTCGTAAATCTAAATACAGATGCGTTCGCAGGAAAGCTATTTTCAAAAAAAATTTGTAAAACCGTACCCCATCAGTCAGGATTGGGTTACATCCATTGTCACACAACCTTAACGGGCTGTTGTGATTCGTCATTCTGAAATATTAGCTGGTGCTCCACCCACCCACACCAGAAATACTGTTAACCGTGATTGTGACTCTTTGTCACTGCACTGCCTTTAGTCCAATGAAATAACATTGGCTGCACTCACTGTTGTACATTGAACAAACAAGACAGCATGATGTGCACTGAACACAACCACTGGTTCAAGACCATTGTCTGGCCTGACCTCATGACAAACACAGCTTTGATAGCATGCACCCCTGCAACATCACACTGAGATGAGAACAATAGAGGACTTAACTTTACTCTGTGCACCCATACAATATAATTAAGTCCCTACCTCAGATGTTATATAAGAGCTCAAGCATAGACTGCAATTTTTCTTTTTATGTCAGAGGTACAGTACAGCGAAGGCTCTTAATCAGACTACGAGACCTCCAGAAGCCTCCCTTCCCCCTCCACTCTTCATTTCCTCCCCTAATTACTCTGTCTTCTGATAAAGGCCCGGCTTTGGGATCATCAAAGGTCCTTGAAACAAAGAGCAATATATAGCAATTACCCAGACTTTCATCTGCATGGAGTAGATTAGCGACGAGCAGACGGCCTCCTCTCCGAAACTCTCCATCCATCCTCACCCCTCACTCCACTGCCACCACCACGCCGTGGCTGCTTACCAACGAGATATCTTGGCCTCGTCCTGCCTTTTCCAAGCATCTGCTGGTGTTACCCGAGTCAACAAAGAGGGAAGCAAAACCAGTTACGTATCGAAGCAGATTTTTAATTGTGCCGTTTCCTCTCGTGCTAATTGTTCCTGGTCAAACTGTCTTGCTGCTCGGGCTAATTGACTCATTAGCTGATCACGAGGGCTGGGGCTGGAGCCGATCCCGAGCACTCACACTCCCCGACTTTGACAGGTCTGTCTGTGCGCAGACACGACGTGTTATTGCCCCTCTCAGTCTCTCACTATGCTGCCCTCAGCCCCGAGTCGTACAGCTTATTATGAGTCCTGTTCTCGGTGCGGAGACAGCGAGAGAAGGGGAAACGGCCCTAATGAACACGTATGTTCACAGACCCAGCAGCACAGTGTGAACTTGCATTAGAGCATTAGCTGTTAAAATGGTGATTATTGAGGCAGAAGTCTTCTCAAGGTTAAATAGTGTTGAATTGTACTGTGAACTCCTCTTAATTGCAATTATATTGGAAAATAAGATGAACTCCTTCACACTGGCTGCTAAAAATAGGATTTCATTTAAAAAAAAAAAAACATCACAAAAGACAAAATGTAATAGCCCTTAACAGGGGTGGAGAAGAATGTACAAAGACTTGTGATGCAACGATGCTCAACAAGTGCAGTCATGCATATATGTACTGTATGCATAAATTATGAAAATCCATCGACCAGACCAATATCAGTAGAGATAGTACTACTGGTATTGGTGAGTGATTGCTGAGTGGTTGCTCAAGTCACAGTTCCATGATATGAATGGCCTAGAGAAAATGGAGAGGTATGAGAAGGCAGAAAAAAAGAATGCCCCATCACTCAGGACCAGTGGATGCCCCTAAAGACATCTGTGTACTACAGCACAAAATTATGTGTGATATAGTTTTACCATTTGGTTACAGTCAACCACTCCCAACTTTGACACCTCTTTGATGACAGACAATCTACAGGGAAATGTAGAATCATCATCCATGAGACACCAGGTTACAGTTCAACAGAATTTGCAATTTAAGTAACCTGCCAGTGAAGAGGAGGTGCAGATGAATTGTGGGAGATATCATCCAGTTGTTAGCTTTGCATGTAGGTTAATCATCTGACAAGATTTCACTAGAGCAAAGAGTGAGGCACATTTATCCGGCATGGGCCCCCAGAGTAAGTAAGAGCACAGTTCTTCTGTGCTGTTGGCTCATCGTTTTTTCTCCTTCTAGGAACCTAGACTCACAATATGCATACCGTAGCTGAGGGTTTCAGTACAGGGTTGACTTTGCATGAGTCGAGTATCTGACCAACATTAACTTGGGAATTTACTTGGAGGGAACGGATTACTAGTTCTTGTTGCTATCTGAAGAAAGTACATGTCATAATATGGTTGTGTAATAATGTGTGTGCTCAAGCCTCTGTGTAGAATGTACATTTAGGCCTGCAGAATATATAATATTGAGGCCTGCAGAATGTCCATGTGTCTTTCTTCCCGATCAAACAGAGGTCGGTTAGATGAAGTATTGGCGAATACATGAACATGAACATGCAAATCTCAATTAGATTACATATCAAATTAAACTTCTGTCAGAAAGCAGTGGTGGCTCAGGATGAAGACTGAGTTCCCGACTGATACTGAAAGACAGGTGTGTGTGTGTGTGTGTGTGTGTGTGTATGTGTGTGTGAGAGAGAGAGTGTTAAAATATAATCCTGCACTCTCCAGCCTCAAAGTCAATTAGCCATCTTGAAAAAAAGAGGGATGTTTTCTGTGTTTCACATACAGCAGAAGCCTTTTAATCATTCATTTAATCAGGAATTCCACACTCCACATGTCTGGGAAGATTTCAAGGAAGCAGGCAATTAGAAGTGTGAAACCAAGAATATTCTTGGCAAGTTGGAGAGTGCTTACATATGGCATATGTTCCATATCCATAATTTAAAGGTTGCATAATTAGCAGCTGTAATATATGGCACTGTCATATAATTTTTTTACACAATTTTACTTTGCGATGTGTGTGTTTTGTGAAATTACACTTTTCATTCTGTCACAACTGTTCTGTCATCTTGAGCAGAAAGAATATGAAAAGACGACACAAGTGTAAGTGTCTGAAAAGAAACTAAACTTCTACGTCGAAGGTTATTTGTAGTCACAATAATGGAAAGCAAAGTCAGTGCAGGATGAAGGTCACTTGATTTTGGCTTAGTAGATTTAGGCCTTGAAGGTCATAAAGCTTTTTCCATTCCTCCATACAATTAAGACTGACAAAAGCTTAAACACACACACATAAGTATATAGGCCTAATCACATGCACAACTCAACTGATATGAGCCGGAAATATCAGAATGTGATTCTTATCTTGCTGTGTTTTCAGTGTGTGCATAAACAGCAGTGTTTGCTGTTATCCATCTAATTTGATGCAGATTAAAAAGCAGGGCATGGCGGCAAATGTGTGTGGCTTCACAGGCTCCGGCAGCCACCTGTCTCTTCTTGAGTGCTAGCGGCAAATATCCCCCCCTATAATCCACTTACAGCCTCAAACCTACAGCACTGGGTATTTAGTGACACACTCCTGCCCCTACTGAAAAGCCCCAGCCTCTGGTGGCAAGCCTCTCTGACAGTGCCGCGGCTCCCAACCAATGCGCCTGGGACAGGCAACTTTTTCAAATGTATATGCCTGCGCCACACGCTAATCTGCATCCATTCACTTCTGTTATGTAAGCTGTCTGGATTCAGCGGTGCTCACCACCACCGGCGCACTGGGGCAAGGGACAGAGGGGGGGTGGGGGGGTGCTTTTTTTTTTCTCCAGGGTGCCGGCCTAGCTCCACATCAAAACCTGATTGAGCAGAAAATATGTGCTAATGTTCACAGCAGTGCTCTATTATATTAAAAAAAAGTGGGCTTGTAAATATTTGCCGCATGTTATTACGGCATCTGAACCACGGGGTATTTGGAAAGGTGAGAGGTCAGGCCTAATGCTCTCTCAGGAGACTGGAGTTTTGAATATAACCAAATGGAGTAAAAGCCAGGAATACCCAGAGGAGCAATGCAGCACATTGTAAATGATCACACACCACTTGTGTGTGTGCCCTCGTATGCTTATGTGTGTGTGTGTGTGTGTGTGTGTGCGTGTGTGTGTGTGTGTGTGTGTGTGTGTGTGTGTGTGTGTGTGTGTGTGTGAAAGAGAGAGAGAGGACAACAGGGATGTGGCTGAGAGGACTCATAAGCTGTCATTATTAATGGAGGGACAAGGCTAATGGCAGACAGTGAGCATGTTAGCATGGATCCAGTGTGTCGGCAAGCCCATTAGAAGTCTGCGCTACAGCAAATAGTGAGTTAGGTTATAACCTAACAAGCCACAATTTTATCCCTTCCAATCTCACATGTATTTTTTTAGCGCTGTTTAAAGTCAAGAATGGCTTGTGTTTAAGCCCTCTTGATCTGCCAGGAAAAGAAACTTGAATATTTAATGCAAAGTCAGCTTTGATAGGCCTCTCTCCCCCCTAATTAAGCTGCTCATTTGGTGTGCAGCCCCAACTTAGGTGGATGTATGGGAGTGCTGACAAGAATATTGAACATTTCTGCCGGTATTAGGTTTAATTTTTAACTGCATGTTGCAACTGAGATTGAGGATTGCTCTCCAATAATGATTAGACTGACTATTTTTTTTTCTTTAAGGAATCCTATGGATTTCAAAGAGAAATGTATTCCCTATAAAAAGAATTGTTTACGATTTGCACGTTGCAGTCAATAGAGAAAAGAAGGGGGAAAAGCCCTCGGACATTATTGTCTCATCTGTCTGAGAATTCCACTTGATAAATAATAGATGCCATGTTTAAGTAGCCATGTCCATTAGGAGAGACCCGCATCATTTATTCATTTTGATTGGGTGGCACCGAATCCACTCTCAAATGGTAGTTGTCTTTTTTTTTTTCTTTTGCATTTTCAGCTCAGTCAGACTAATGATGCAGCAAACTCACTGAAGACTAATGGTTTTAGAGCAATAATAATATTATTACTGGGTGCTAGTTGATATGGAATAAGCTTGAATATTGCATGTTTGGAAAAAGGCCTGCATGGCGCATGGGTGCCTGGGTTAATAGATACATTAAAAGGGGCTGGCCAGTGCATAGCCCTGTTTAGTGCTTATGGCCTCCCCATGAGACGAAGCTCTCTGTGGGTCACGGCTCAGAGGGGGTCAGAACTTGGGATCACGAGGGTTCAGAACTGCACATTTATCATTCTTTCACGTATTTTTTAATTGCACCCCGTTCACATCTCAACTCCATGATTTGTGCATCCATATCTGCGCTTGTCTTTGTTGAAACAGCCCTTATGTGGTATTGCGTCAGTGCTCTGACATCGTGCTGTTAACATTCTTGGGTGTATTTACACAGCTGGATTTTTGCGCGGGCCACTGAGAGGTAAGTGTCTCATCGGGGACTCGGCACCGCAGGGCCCCCTGGACGAGGCCTTCCGCCATGCCCCGGACCCTACCGGCTCTCACCACACATGGTTCCTCGAGTTATCACTGTCATCCCAACAGGCCACATGGCATCCTGCAATACACACAAACAGCCACAAATCCTGACATAAGTCATTCCCGCCTCCCCAGTATCCTCCCTCCACACGCTAACACTCCACCCCTCCCTCCCTCCCTCCCTCAGAATCCCCTTTTTCACGCCCTGCCCAACTACCCTAATGGTGTCCAGATGAACATTATCAATGGTTCCTTTTTCACGTCCAGCAGAACATAATTTTTACCTCTTTAAAATACAGTTTTGTGGCTCCGGAAAGCCATAAATTGTCCCACAAATGTAATAGCGCCTTATTGAAACAACGTGTCCAACCACTGGTATTATTTCAACATGAACCTCCTGCAAAGACAACTGCCGCTCCAACATTGTGTGAGAAGCCAACGTGGAACAGCCATATGGCGTGGACCGAAATCAGAGAAGGTAAAATTATTATGAATAAAAATAGTTATATAACAAATAAACCCTGGTGTTCATACACTCAGAGTTCGTCTTTGAGCTTGTTCCCCGGCTCCGCGCGGTTTAACACTGTGGCCGGCTCTTACAGTAGGCCTGTTAAACACATCCCAGCTGCCCTGAGAGGAGAGCGTTAGCACGACTGCTCTTGTAAAAGGTCAAACAGCCCTTCCAAACAGTAATTGTGTATGATAGGTTAAGCGTGTAATATGCTCCAGCCAGTAAGTGCACCTTTTCACCTATTCATGCGATGACCTATTCCACTTCTTAATGGTAATGCCGTAACAATGGAGTGCCTGGATGGCTTAACAGCAACCTCAGACAAATGGAGAGAGGCAGCCATGGAAAGGGGCTCTGACAGCAGATCACCAAATGGCCTCACCCACTGAACTCACATCCAGTTGGTAGTTGGGGTTTGGAGAAGGTTTCGGAGGGCAGACTGGGTGGTGCATACTCATTAGCTGTATAGTGATGTTGTGCTGTCTCAAAGTCTATTCAACCTTCTCAAACTTGTTTACGTAATCAGACATCATAATTTTTTTGCATGCAAGAGGAAGGTTGTGTGGTGTGTGTGTGTGTGTGTGAGAGTGGAGTGGGGAATTCTCCTCTATCTCTCGTAGGTATGTTAATGAAAGCTGGGGCTCCTGTGCTCTCACTCTGAGGCGGTATCGACACAGGAGGGGAACCTGGCAGAACTAATCCTCCTGTCTGATCTCTACGGCAGAGCCATGTGACTCTGTTAATTACTGAAGTACTATTGACAAGCCAGGAGTCCTGGGAACAGATCCATCAACCAGGAAAAGGAGCAGATTAGGAGATCACTCCCAAATTTCCAACCATGAGTGCATGCCTATTATATGCCTTAAGACATAAGACAGGTACTTTACTTTTGCAGGTACTGCAAATCTGGGAGACATTTGAGTAAAAAGGAAGTACCATTTTTCGACTATTTTAAACTATTTATGGCTATAAAGTATGAAATCACTATTTTGAGCATGCCTATTTAAAATCTACCCTACTGATGTGAGATATTACCTAAAACAACCCTGAAAATGCCTAATGTCTATTTAATTATATAATGCCTATTACAATGGTCTTTGGAAAATTAGAATAAAATAATAAACTTTCAGAAAAAAAAAAAACATATTTCCTTGAAATGAACTGTTTATAAACCATCATGCATTAAATCTGTCATGGGATAATAACACACAATCATTGTGTCCAGTCTGTAATCTGTTGAGTCATCAGTAAGGAATAAAGGCCTCACAAGGCCCCTATGAATAAAGTGGCACCTGCCCCCTGCATCCCAGAGAGTATTATTTCCCACATCCAAAACACCCCCCGGGCATGTGCTTCACCCTCATTTCTAGTCCATATACTACTGGGGGAAAAACAAATGGACAAATAATCTATCACAATCTGCATGTCAGGGTGCAACATCTAAATAGGGCAATGCATACCTAGAGAGCAATGTTGTTTCGCAGATCATGACACAGACAGTATCAAATACTGTATAAGTGATCTAATCAATACACCCCTGACTGAGCCATCAGAGCTCAGAGCAGTTTGCCCCTGAAATGACTTATCTCCCCTAACTACCCCTCCACTCCCCCCACCCTCTCTCTCTCTCTCTCTGCCACGGCCTCCTCCATGCCTCTAGGCCCTAGGCAAAAATCAAGCTCCTTATTAAGATGGTAATGCCTGTATGTGGAGGGAAGCCCCCATCCCTAAACTCAGCACACATATCATGTATTACATGCATGTACAAGCGACGGGAAGTGTGTGTGTGTGTGTGTGTGTGTGCGTGCGTGCGTGCGTGTGTGTGTGTGTGTGTGTGTGTGTGTGTGTGTGTATGCATGCATGCTTGCTTGTGTGTGTGTGCCCATGGGGTTGGGGTGAGTGGGGGTTTGTGAATAATATAAATGTTGGTCATCCCCTCTAAAAACCTCACCATTTAGCCATTCCACCAATAGCCACCCTCCCCTTACACAGACACCTAACAGCATGTGAGGATGAGAGAGGGCTTGCAGCCTGGCAACATTTAAATGTAAATAAAGTCCAAAGGCAAAGTGCTCCTCGTTTTCCATTACGGAGCCTCTTTCAAAGTCTGGGCTAATATGATGTGACACCAAAAATAATAGTCAATTCGATCCACCATTTATCTAATAATGTTTAATTTTACTGCTCATTTAACATGATTTCCCACATAGTGATTACAAGCGCTGATAGCATTAATTTGAGCAAGATGCACGACGTATGACTGCATTTTGAAAGTGACTTATGATGATGTATTCGGATCACACTCATAAGTATGTAAACTTGAAAACTAATAGCTTAATCATCTTTTGATGGCATCCCTTTACAACATGCATTATTTATGACCGTGTATTAACAACACATATGCATACACTATGTGTAGTATGTGGCACCCTATATAGCATATCGTCATAGTTAACCAGCTGTAGAAATACATCCCATTCATCTTCCTAAGGCTTGCGGTTTGCATAAGCCCGCTCACAGGAACCCCTAACAAAAACAATGCAGCAGTAACCAAATCATAATAATGATGCGTCCCGGCCTAGACCAATGACTAATGTGCACGTAGGCTCCACAAACTCAGAATTCTACGGCGTGCTTCTACTGCCAGCCATGAAGTAACTCTGGCTCTATGAAGCTCTATGAATGAGAATTAGGGGAAAGGTTATGGGGAGGGGGTCCTAGCGACTCCACACTGACCCCATTGTTTGTCGTATCTACATCCATCAGCCCCCGAAAGTCACGGCGAGCTGGTCACCTAACATCAACACATATACACGATCCGTCATAAATAAACATCCAGGCTCCCGCTGTTCTTAAATATGAAAAATTCTTCAAGAAATTGAGTTTGCTGGTTAGTGCTTCTCAATAGACTTCAGTGCTCCAGCAATCAGCGGACTTCAGGGTTTGTGCGTGTGTGCGACTATCATCCTTAACCTCGGCAGCATCTTTACTTCTTGTTTATTTAGCGCTCCAGACATTTGATGAATATTTCACCGTTTCTTTTCTTCTTGTCTCCTATTCCCTTTCTCTGTCCACCACACAATTAATAGAGTGATTTCTGTGGAGGCCTGTGCTGAGAGGGGCCTGGGAACTGGCGGGCTCTGCCATACTATAGCATTCTCACAGAGGCATGCTGGTTTGTCTCTAATTTGGGGCTGTTGTCAGAGGGAGCGGGGACGGCCTTGCCCTGAATAAGCCTGGGGATTGAATTACTCTCCCACCTCTGCTTAGGGGGACCTTGTCCATGCTGGGTTAAGGAACGCTGCAGAGGAAACCCTCAAGACGCCGCACTTTATACCAACTCCCCTACAACCATCTCCCAGTGTCTCACACACACACACACACACACACACACACACAATACAAACACACACCAGGGGCTTCTCTCCTCAAACAGAACCAGCTGCCCTGATGGGAGAAATACAACACACACACACACACACACACACAAACACACAAACACACACACACACACACACACACACACACAAGGCTTCTTTCCTCAGACAGATTTGGCCACACTCATTGGAAAAACACACACACACACACACACACACACACACACACACACACACACACACACACACACGTCTACAGTGCCTGAGGCCTTTAGCTTTCCTCCATACACTCATACACCCATTACACACCATATCCCCACAGATGCAGCACCACACCACACCACACCACCCACACAGCCGCCCGCCCACACACCTACCCACCTCCTCTGCCACCAAATCACCAAATGACCCTCTGCAGCCATCCATTCACTCAGCCAAGCAGTCAGGACAGGCCTCTCCTACTTACTAGGGGCAACCAGGTTCCTGTTTTCCCCTTGTGTAGAAATCTGTTGTTTTTCTGTCTCTTCTTTTCTTTATTTCTGAAACAGTGTGAGAATTTGCCTATGTATGATGGCTTTGACTTGATTTATTTATTTTTCTAGGAGTTTGAGCATCTCCCTCATAGGCATTGTGTTTTACAGCATTAGCTATTCTGCTATACAAACAACAAAAGGATGAAAGGGGAAGCAACACAGAGAAAGTAGCTGCACTGAAGAGAGGGAAAAAAACATGAGGACGACTCCATGCTTTTTTCTTCTCTTTCTTTTTCTTTTCTCTTTCTCTTTTGTGTTTGCATGTTTGGGGGAGTGCACTGTACACAATGAGAGGATGATGGCATTGGCAAAAATGTGTGTTCTTCGACAACAACAGAAAAAAAAAATAATTATCACGGCCCTTCTGTCTCTGTCTTTCTCCCCACCCCTCTCAACCGCACGCACACCCTTCACAACTTGTCCTCCACTGTAACTATTGTTTTCTTTTAATACCTCATGGAGCACCACCTTCCCCCTGTAAAAAATTCAGAAGCCCCGTTAGACCTGTCTCCAGTCAAGGTCAGGCTCAGCGCACGGTGATGACAGCCAAATCTCTTTCATTTTTCATGAGTTGCTTAAAGGCATGGAGCGTTTTTCTGGCAAAGCAGGGCCCGTATAATGTGGCATCATTTGTTTCCCCTCACTCATTATGTCAGGCCGTACACGCACACAAAGACACATATTTACCCCGAATTGATGTTTGGATTTGAGGGTGGATACAGCCTGCAAACCAGGCGACCACATATACACATAAATATGAGAGGCCGGGAAGGAAAAGGAAGGGGTGCATGTTTGTATGTGTGTGTGTGGTTGGGTGGGTCTCTGCGTGTGTGCTTATGTGTGTGCCACTGAGGGGGCAATGGAGTCTCAGTTAATCCAAAGGCTGCTACCACCACTTTTCAACTAGAGAACACATGTTGGGTCAATATGTTGCATATTTAATTTGGGCAAATACTGTATATTCTCAGATAGAGCTATTACAGAAGTTAAGCTGAAAAAAAATGAAAGGATAATGTTAACACTTGCATGGATACACATAGTATACAGCCAAAAAACAGACCATAACAGCTGAGAAGGACGGGTGCCTCAGAGGGGAGGAAGCTGTTGCTACTGGAACCTCAAAAGCAGTGGATGTTGTTTCTATTGGCTCATCACAACATAAAGTCAATCTGTCATAACCTGTCTTTAATCTACCTAAATGTAAGCAAGTGTTCATACATACAGTGCACTTTTCAGCACAAAACACTTAATAGAGAACATAACAAGACATACATATTTTTAAAATTAGTTTAACTAGCTCACTGGTTAAAAAAACAGCTGGAATGTTCATGGACAATGCTGGTGACTGAACAGTGCATGGTGTCATTGAACAGACCAACTAAGTAGCCTTGCTGGCTGTCTGGAGAGCACTGGGAACAGATCAGTGTGAAGTGAAGTTGTGAGCGATCTCTCTGAGAAGATGATGTAATTGCAACTTGCAAATCTCCTCTATGTAAATTTAGAGTTATTGTCTTTTAGCACATCTCCTGTTTCGACATAAAAATGCAAAGCACAACTACAATAAAACCTGTGTTTTTATTGCTAAAGCATTATTGCATTGCAAAAAATGATACCACGTCGGTTACCAGGACTAATGTTGAGTAATATTGCCAAGCCCAGTGCATAACGTGTCAGATTAGTTACAGACACATACCTGCCTGTCTGTCAGATGCAACACATTACTTTGGGGAACTCTCAAAGGGGGAAATTACACACAATAAGGGCCAGTGCTTCTCCATTCCTATTTCGGGGCCTCTTGTCCATGAAGAACTGTGCTTGGCAGCTTCCATCCCCGTGCATGGGCAATGAAAAACATTATTCCACACCGGGCACCCCAGAGGCCTGTGCAATCACTGCATACACACACTCCGTTATTCTCTCACTCTCAGTGGCTGCCATGTCTCCTTTATTAATTTTAATATGTCATCAATAACCTAACAGTCTCTCTCTTTTTGGCACCAAATACAGTGCTTTAACCATTACTGGCCCTCTTCATACTCACACGCCACTCATTCCCCACCCCCTTCCAAAGCCTACTCGAGCCCCCCACCCCTCTGCCTGTGACTAGGAGATGTGAAAATGATTAGTTGTAATGAGGTCAAATCAAATGATGGGACTAAGTTGATCACAGGAGGATTGTGGGGGCCCCCACTCGCTGAGATGTCTTCTGGTGCCGGATGTTAGCACCTGCATGTTCTCACTGACAGCCTCATCACAGTTGCGTGGCGAGCTATTTGCTCACTTTAATTTCTTTTAGCACGTTTTGCACTTGCACACAATTTCATGTGAACCTGAGATGTTTGAACAGTGATCTCGTGTTTTTTTTTTTCACTTGGTAAACAAATGGGTGTAATTTGAGATGTGAGTAGACAGGAGAGAGATAACCATCACTCCATATTTCCACAGAGTGATCTGTGTTTATGTGTTTAAATGTCAGCCTGGGATACAGCAATATTAAACGAGATAGTCATACTACATGCAATAAATAAGACAAAAAGACGCAACACGTGCCCGGGCTGGTAAATACTGTTTAAAAATGTTGACAGGCTCCAAATCGCTTCAGAAGCATATCATAACTTTAGATCCGTGTGCCGAATCTTGAAAAATTAGGGAGCCTTGAGATCTCTGAATCAAGCCAAGTTCAACGCATTCTATGACGTCAATTACTTCTATACTGGATTTCCTGCCATATTGGATTAGATGTCACACAGTTTTAAACCAATTTCTTGTGAAATTTGGCAAACGCGACCTTTAGTCCAATCTTTGCAGAAATCATACTCTGGCCACCCAGCCAATTAAAATGGTTGGTGAAGCCACAAAACAGGAAATAAGGTCATATCTCAGCAATGTATCAAAACGAATCTGGATTCATGAAACTCGGGACACAATTGTGACACTACAGATATTTTGTGTCTTTTGACCTCTAGGGGCGCTGCATTGAGTACCTTTGCATGCGTTTGCATTGGAAAGAATTCTACTTCCTGATCATACAGTGGAAGGTCCTTCTACTGTATTGTTGTAGCTGTGGCAGCCATATGGTTTCATGTGAAACTCACAAAAACATTCACAGACCACAAATTCTGTCCATTATTCACAAATTTTCACAAAAGTTAAGTTATTGAAATTTTGATTACCGAAAGCGTTCACCCAACACAGCCAATCCAAATTGGAGGCAAAGCCGCCCAAAAGGAAGTGCATACAACAACTATATATTGTACTGGTCATCCGTAGTTTGCACAGATTAACACGTAATTGTGTAGGCCACTATAACGCAAGGTCCAATGGCTGTTGTGTCAATCACGTTCGGATTTCGTCATGCATGTTTGCTGTGATACCCAGACATCAGAATTCAAACACGATACTGCAGGAGGCTGTAAGGAATGATACTCCACTCCTGCATCTCCTCTTAAATGGAATCTGGGATTCTTCTTTCTTCCTGTTGTTTTCTCTTTTTTTTCTCAAGAACACTCCCGATCTGTTGTTCTTCAGGACAACAACAGTAGCAGCAAATATTTTACATACCACCCACCTTTGATGGGTGATGGGTACAGCGTCTCTGATTTGACATCAAGCGGCACTTGTCTCTGCCATTTATGTGTGTGGTTCCTCCAGCAGGTTGTCCTGGAGCCTGCTTTCATCTGTCGCGTCAGGTCTGGAATCAAACGGGGGAGCCACAGTCGGATTCTCCTTTCTTGTGCTTAGGGAAGGCGGCACCGTCACCCGTGCATTTGTCACCAACCTGCAGCTTCATGTCTCTCATCTGCCATCTGGATGGATGTGGCAAAGTTGGGAGGCACATGAGGAGCCGTCTCCCTTTCTAACTGCCTGCTGTCACTCGGCATTCGCGCGAACGAGGGAAGGATGCTCCGGCGTCTGACTGGAACAAACAAGTGGGGATGACTGATGAAGACACATCAGCACGGGCGCAGCCCTGCTAGCAATGGGTCTGCGCCTGGCAAACGGGCCACGGAGCCTCTGTCAAGTTGCATCAAAACGAAGTCAAAAGCTTGCACACACACATTCATATGCTCACATTCATATGTACTGTACACTACAGTGCACGAGCATACACACATACATATACACACACATGGGTATACACAAACACTCTCATACCTTATGTGTGTTGCATAAAATAATCACACAAATACATTTCACTGCATTTCCAGCAAAGCAGTAGCCTCACAGCCTTCATATTTGAGATAAAAATGGAAAAAACGCAAAACATAACCCTATTCCAATGCGCTTAAACACCCTAATTGAGTTAATCCCCTGCATTTTACTTGCATTATTAAACGTGATGCAATGAAATACACAAGCTCAGGTTATTGACTAAAATTCCCTGTGCAGCTTTTCAGGTGAATCGATTGAGTGTCTCACAGGCCAACTTGAATCATTCTAAACCTTTGACTGACAAAACTTCTCCCCATTGTATTGCACTCTAAAACTCTACACTATTGATTCCCCCCTCATTGCGTATAGTAAAAGGAGAGGAGACAAACTATTGTTTTTCCTCTTAAAGAACTTAAAGACTATTCCACTGTATATTCTGCACTATGGCTCGAGTGCATAAATGAATCCGTAATGGGGTAAAGAATTGGTAGAGAATTGCAATGCAGCATAACGGGATGTGGTCTGGCATCCTAACTATTTAGACTTTTTAGTTTAGTCTAGTAAGGTCATCGGTTCTTGAAAAACCTCCAAACTCACATTTGTTGTCTATTGTGGTGAAGGGTATTAAAATGATCAAACCTGGGCGAGCACATTGTGAACTGAGAAACAGGAATTCACAGCTATTCAAACATCAACAGCCATGCATACTGTATGCTTCCTGACCTACATTAAATAGTTTTGGTCTTTGTGGTTCCCATAATTTCAGTCTTAAAAATGACTAGCAGTCCATGGAAAGAATAGGAGGGAAAAAAGACTTCTGTCCAGCAGAAGATATGAAAAGCCGTAATGCAGTTGTGCATTTGAATTTGCCACAGTAGGAGACCAGTGCAGACTTCAGCATGTTCAGAGCCTCGTGTGTGCCATGGCCTGTGCTGCCTGCCTCTGAGACAGGGGGGGCATCAAATGCAGGTGACTCCGCCGTGTACCTGGGATGTCTTTTCCGCCGTTGGGTTTGCCTCGGGCCAAAACAATCCCGGGTGAATGCTGGCCAAAACACGCTACCCTTCCTGGTCAGGGCTTGAAAGCCGACACCGCACCGCCACGGCCAAGAGCGAGCTGAGGTGCCATGATGTCACTGCACCTCAGAGGAGTTCTGCCCTGCAGTGATGTCAGAGAGGCGTCTGGTGTCATATGCCCATGTCTGATATGCACGAACCTTCAACCAACGGTGTCAGTGCAGTCCCAAGACTACAACATGGACTAGGTGATCTACTGTCTTCCCACATCGTCAGGCAATGGCAACTGACAATGGATCTGAGTAGCTCTCAGAAAAGCTATATTTCCCCTGTCTTCTTTAAAACTGTTATAGGTCTTTATCAGGCATCACAAGTCTTTCTTTACCTGCTCATTACATACTTTTCTATATTTATTACAGTACAATTAAAAAAACGATATAAACAATATTGGAAGACAGTAACTTGAAAGCCGCTATACCAGCGGTATGGTATAGTGGTGGTTTAGTGACTGTATAAAAATATGCTTGGGGGTAGTAAATGTTGTAAAATATTTTTTGTAATGCAGAAGCAAAGTTCAGTAAAAAGAACAAGAAAATGATTCTCTGCAAGCACTAGTAGACTAGTGACCCTTCCATATCCACCAAGAAATTGCCCCAGAGGAAATACTCTGGACAATAGCAAAAGAGAATAAATATGTCCCCTCTCTTTGACGAAACATGCCTCCTCAGTGACACCCAGTGATGGCTCAGTCCTTCCAGACCTCCATGGGAATAGAAATCAAAGTCTGCCTCATAATTTATGTAATGACATTTACTTGGACACTGATTAGCTACCTTATCAACTCCTTAATAAAAGGAAGCATAGCCCCCCCACCAGTTTATCAGCCATTTATCGGGTGCCCTTTTGAATAACATCACAAGATTCTAATGGAATCATTATGCTGAACAGCAAGCGTGGACTAGCACACCACACAGACAGTGTCAGGGCCTGTCATAGTTCATGAGTCTTAATTTGCCTCAGTCCTTAGACATTCATAAAATTGAGTCAACAGAAAAAAGGGCATAAAAGCCATATCAGGGGGTTTCATCTTGGGGACTGTGCTGACGAGGAAGCCTGCAAGTGAAATGTTTAAAGTGGATTTGCGGGGCAGCCTGGCTGCACTGGATCAGGCTCTGAGAATAAGGGGGAAATCCAGAGAAGAAAAAGGAGGATGGCCGGCGGTGACGGAGTGGGATGGACGGAGATACAATGAGTGACGCAAGATGAAAAGGGTGATAAGAGAGGAGATGACAGGAGAAGAGAGGAGAGAACTGATTTGGAGATAACAAGAAGATGTGGAGGAGAGGAAACAGACAGGAGAAGAAGGGAGGAGAGGAGAGAGGCAGGAGTGCATGAAAAAGACAGGCCATCCAAGAAAGGAGAGTGACTGGGAGACAGAGGGTGACAACATTAAAGAGTCTGACTCCCCCCACTACCCCCTTCTCTTACAAGCCCAACATCAATTTACTGACCTACTGGCTGCTAGGTTGGAACCGTATAAAATATATTAAATAAACTGCATGACTTTTCACATATAGTTTCATAAAAGAGACTGGAGTTAACGCTGCTTATGATGTGCATCAGATATCATTATTCTCCCCTCTCCACCCAAGTCCCCTGATACCAAATAGATGACAACATGACAATAACACACAGCACAAGGTCACCATTACAGGCCTTTTATGTGTTTTCCCGCTTATGATAGATCTCATGCATCTCCGACAGAAGAAATAACACAATATGAGGAATTATTGAAGTTCCTGGATCCTTTCAGGATTGAATGTAATTTGATTGACATAAATGATGTCTGGTGTGCATGTGAGAGAGAGAGCATGCCCCTAATAAAAGCCATGGCAACAATTTCATATATCATATTCTTGATCAGACCAGTGTTTATCTTCTCACTTGGCCTCAGATTGCAGAGTATTACATTTGTTTTGTCATAACAGGGACAAAGTTTGCATCTGCCTGTGTAGGTGCGTGTCACTGGAGCAATAGCAAACAGATCAAAGAGAATTCAGATGACAGAAACCTCAACCCCCAGTTCATCTCTTTCAGCAAAAAAACATGGTTTCTTATCTCAAGTCCTTATATTGAGAGAAAACTTGGATTTAAGGGGTAAATAACATAGATCTCAAAAACACAAGAAAGAATTGCTGCAATCATTTAATGTGCTTAGGCTCCATGTACTGGAGTCAACTGAGTAGGTGATGCTATTTAAAACGCCTTGCACTGAAAGCTCAATTTTTCAAACAATACTCAGCTCAGTACATGGAGACCTTCTGAATCCATATCACATGAGGATCTCGTAAACATCTGGCACACACAAGGAAGTCACGCTCAGTAACTCTGTCAGCACTTCAATCCTCCCTACCCTCCACCCCCTACCACCCCCAGCCCCCCAGAAGAAAAAAAAACTGAAGGAAAGCTTAGCAGAAATAACATTCCAGCATCACTGCCAAAACAGACAGCCGGCCACACCTTTCAATTAATGCCTCTCACAATCATAGGAAGAGCCGTGGCCACTGGACTTCTGCAGAGGGACAGGGATCCGTCCCCGTGAAACAATGGGAGTTGGAAGTCATTGCATGACTCTCAGAACCTCAACTAATTTTACACTAATATGAATGCCGTCAGGACGTTTCCTGTTGTTCTTTGGAGTGGCCTGCTGCGGGCTCATAGGTCAGCCTAGTGTTTGTGTACCCGTGCCTCGGACAGGAGACAATAGTGCGTGTCCTTGTGGTGTAACTTGAACATCCTCACAGACAGGCGTTTTCACAGTGAAATCGCTACCCATAATTATTTAAAAATAATAATAATAAAAAAAGAAAAGTACATCAAAACGTAGTGCGGCCTGCTGTCGCCTGTGAAGTTGTGAGGGGGTCCGTGGGAAAATGTCCATTTTGTTCCAGCAGAGGGGGCTCCTTGCTCTGAAGCCGTATTAATAATGCTGATTAATGAGGGGATTCGCACCATGTTGTGGCATGGCTTTCTCCTTATGTCTCCATGTCCCCTATGAAAGATTTTGACTCTGATCCTACAAAGTGCTAAACCACCAAATCCGCTCGCTGTGGCTTGTCAAAGCTACAGGGACAACAGAAGCTCTCTCTCTCTCTCCCTCTCTCTCTTTCTCTCTCTATCAGCACACTCACATAGATACTGGCACACACTCAGACACACACTCTGTCACACACACACACACACACACATGCACACACTCCACTACATTATGAGCGATATGAAATCAGCCTACAATCACAAGCCATTACCCTCCTCATCACTGGGAGTTTGCTGAGGCACAGGTACACAATCTCTGACCATGTCGAGAATCTCTCACCAATTACCGGAGAGCTTTAACAGGCTCCAGCCAGGGGATGTGCCGAGTGCCGAGTGGTGGCGCAGGGAGAAGAGGGCTTCTGACAGGACGGGAGGATCTCCCCGGCCTCAACAAGGGATCATGATAACACTTCACAATAATGGGGACCTCCCCCACAACCCCCTCTCCAACAGCCATCCACTCACCTCCACCACCCCGCCCCACAATTTAGTCAAACAGCTTTGTTCTGGACGTGGCCTCGCCAGAGTGGGCTTGCTGGAGATCTGACTTCTCTTCACGCTGCTCTCCTATTATGCCCGCATTTGCCAGCGATTTGCATGCTATTCTCATTCATAAATCAGATTGCACTTTATTACTGCATGCTTTAATGATATTTGGTTAATCCTCTTTTCTCTCCCCTCTGTAAATAGAGTAGCCTCAGGGTTCACTTGCTTCAAAGGATGTGCTGGAGACACAACGGAGGCCCCAGTGGAAAGAAAACATGACCACTTCCTGTCCTTAAGGGCTGGTGTAATTGAATGCAATTGAATGATAAGATTAATCATCAATTTGGAAATCATTTCACAGTTGCTAATAATTCAATAAGCTATGTTTGTAATGTCTGATAAAGTAGTCATGTTTCATGCTAGAAATTACCTGGACCCAACAGAAAGGCACACACAAAAAGTGATATTAATGTACATACTGAAATCCTTTTTCTTGCCTTCTTTGAAGATTTCTTTTTTCCCCAAAACAGGAAAAAGCCAACGGATGATGCAACTTAGGTGGATACACGCAATAAAGCCACTACCGGTACACAACGTCCTACATACTATTTATTTATTTGTTTGCTTGTATATTGTATATCCTGCCACATATGTGAATAGGAATAAATAGGCTTCAGATTAGCAATAATAATAATACCGATTAATGAATAATTTTGTTGCTGTAGTACTATTGTAGCATCTTGTCTATATTGTGCTGCATCATTCTGTAAGAGGGGCAAGACATTCTCCACTATGCTCTTTGCCGAGAGCTCAGTGCAATTAGGCCAGCTACCTCAGGGGCTCGTGTCAATCACCAATCAAAGCAGCCACAGGGTAAACGAAGCCCTCCTGTGGGATGGATGATCACAGAGGTCACATGTGACAAAGCTAACCTGTGAGCCCGGAACACCGTCCTCCGTTTGCACGCTAGGCCCTTCATTACCAACCGGGGTTTGTTCTAGCATTAGCCAGAAAATGGAATTCAAATATCTAAAGTCCACATCATAAAGTAATCACGCGCTCCCTTTAAGAGTGGCATTAGGCAGCCATCCCTCCATGCTTTGAATAATGCTCCATCCTATCCCCCAGCCCCCCACACCCTGAGTGTCTACACCACTGTTTTAGGTCTTTCGTTTCACATCTTATAAATAACATGGATGGTGGGTGGAGGGGCAGGGAAGGGTGGATGAAACTGACTCTGAGAACTTTATCTGTGAAGGCAGGGACTGAATTCAACAGGGTATTTAACCCATATTCCAGATCACTGAGATGTTCTATTTGGGTCGGGGGCTGGAGTGACTGCCCATATTTATTTTGGTTTAACAGACCAGCACACAACCACGGGGATAAGGCCTGGCGAAACCCAGCCTGAATGTTTATTATCCCAGAATGAGCCAACATGCTTATCAAAACATATATGCATAGAGGAAGAATTGCAAACAAAAAAACAAGCTTATGACACATAAAGATAAAAATCTCTCTTCTCCTCTGGAAAAAAAGAATGCAAATAGAGAAAGATGGGTTTGTCCCTCAGAAATGTCAAAGATAAATGGATGTCAATTCAATTTAGGAGCGGACAGTCAGTAGTTCATTAAAGGCAGGGCCATATTGTGCTATTGGGGACTGCTGGCAACCTCGCCTATCTGGGGCAGGCAGGCAGACAGCCGATCCAGATGGCAGAGAAATCCTGGTGGACTTCAAAAAGATCTTAGAGGGGGTGGCAGCGTGCATCCCCCTACCATCTTTGACACAGTGGGCCTTGCCAATGTTGTGTAGCATGCAGGATGAAAAGCGTTGAGCGTTGACGGCTGTGAGGGAATGCACATGCAGTGAGTGTCTGCGGCGTGGAGCTGATTTATGAGAAGTGAAATACATCATGCCATTTAGCATGGAGATCAGGGCAGAGAGCACAGCTATGTGTGTCTGTGTGTGAGGGGGGAGGAGGGGGAGAGAGAGAGACGGGAAGAGATAGTGTGTGTGTGTGTTTGGGGAAGGAGGGGGTGAGACATCTCATCTGATTAAACACAGAGGATATGTTTATATCCCGTATAAACATAATAATGATGTATAACAGCATTAAACTAAACAAAATGTGGAAAAACAATGGGATCTCTATTCCTCTGAACAAAAGACGTTGAAAGATGTGCAATTTGGCAATTAATGGTACTGCTTTTTTATTGTTATTAAAATGAAAAACATCAAAGATAATGAGAATGTTACACGCATGGCAAAAAAATGGTGAGTAACACAAAAAAAGGATCGACCTTCTAATATAAGCAAAATAGTGTATGAGCATTTTTTATACAGCTGTTTTGAGACATATAGATTTATAGAGGATCACAAGGGTAATGGGAAAGTATATTAGAAAATTTAGGGAGCATTTTATCTGCTAAGTTTGATGTCAAAAACCATCATTGAGTAATGCTCTCTTTGATTTCAGTCAAGTTGGCAGCATGATGGTTTGCTGCAAGAAATTGAGCTGAATTGTCTTTTTTTTGCTGTTCTTTCAGGCAGTGTGGTGTGATTGGCCCTTCATAAAACCAGATGACATGACTGTGAATACACAAACAAATTGATTGCTCTCATAGCTCTGCTAGGCTCCAGGGCCCTCTTAAGTCACTCGCCCCTATGCCAGCGTTTATTGTCCCTTATTGAGAAATGTCCTTAAAGTAATAAAGCTGCCATTACACACTTAAAGGCACATATTATGGCCCAAGAATGTAAAACCTACAGATACCAAAGCCTACCCAGGCACATTACTAAACTCTTCCATTCAGTGATAATTGTCTTAGTGCACTATGTCAATAATGTCATAGTTTATACGGCTCAGGTGACAGTGAGCATTGTTATCTGATGAAATGATTCATGCTGAATCAAGGAAGAGTATTGGCAAATTGGCCTGTATAGCCAAAGAAACTGGTATGTGTAGAAAGAACACCTTGATGTTGAATTCAGAGCTTTTCCCAAGGTGGGCTGGCCTCTCTTGATTAAATATTGGTAATACAGATTTGGCCTCATTAAATGATCATAATATGGGATTTGTTCTATTAAATATTCAGTGCAGGCTTCTGAGAGGTTGCATAACCTGGCTTGCCAACCATTTCATTGAAAGTCCTCAGATTAACACTGTAGAACAAAGGTCTAATGGTAAACACATTTACAGTTAAAGGCACAGTCAATATGCACACTAAAGAAAGAAGTAAAAATATTACTGGGGCACTGGTAAATCAGATAAAACATATTATGGGTTCTTTTTCTATGACGCTAAACACTTTTTCAATGGCAAACTCACTCCTACACAGAGAAAAAGACATAAAACAGACAGAGCGATAGAGAAAGAGAGAGATACTGAGATCGCTATATTATGTATCCTAATAAACCCATTCCAGATATTTCCATTTTCCCATAAACTGACACTCCAAGCCAATTCCCCTTTCAGACAAAATCTCTCTCCAGAAGCCCAGAAAGTATACTGCAGTGGATAAATTTCCCCTTGCACTGTCAGCTTTTTCTCCCTTCTCCACTGGATAAATGCAGATCCACAACAGTGGTGACTGACAATAGTATTTTCTGGTGGGAAGCCCGGCTCACGGCATGGCATTTTGGGGCCTGTATGTAATTGAACTTTCACCTGTATAAATAGTGTCTCTGTTAGGTGGCCACTCCACGACAGAGCTGCTCGATGGAATTAATAATCAAATCACACTGGGATTCAACTCATGACAGAGCAAGGGGCCTCCAGTCTTCACCTGCCTTATTTCTCCCCCACATGAATGACCTGGGAGGTGTTAACTCCCATCATTTACAGTATTGTTCCTGAATTATTTATGGCACACTTCTCCCCACTGTGGGGAAATCAATGCAGGTGGTCATTTTATTTGGGCCTCCTCTCCACCTATTAGAACAAACTGTCTGGTTGCCAATTCACACCTCCAGGAGTAATGGCTGTGAGCTGGAATCTCACACTCACTCCGAGCCCTTCAGAGTGGCTGGTGGAGGGCAAACGAAACAACTGAAAGTTGAAGGCCACGGAAGGAAGACAGAGTTCAAATTAATAATCACAACACAAGAAAGACAATAAATGAAAGTCCACACTTCTTTGTATTAGCCAACACCATCCATTTGTGCCTTCACTGCATCTTAGCTAAAAGTTTAACAATTTTACTTTACACATTTAATTGGATATAAGAGTAATTCAGACTTGTATTGCAGTTTTGGTTAGTTTCTGTGACTGAGGAGTATCTATTTGATTAAGCTTCTAATGAAAGAGGTTGTGCATACGAGTGCTTCTCATGTCTGTGTGCTGCATGTGTGTGTGTTGGGGGGGGGGGGGGGTGCATTTGGTCAGAACATCATTGGGGTCCGTTCAGCCTCATTAAGAGGACCATGCATATTGATGACCAGCACACGGATCAGGCCAGCCCACTCGTAAGACAGGTTAATGAATATGGCTAAAGGGGTTCATGGGAAATTACTCACATTTGCAACTCAGAGCGCAGGTGATTAGGTCTCTCTTTGATTTCCACATACTACAGAACGATAGTGGAAAACACCATCCAGCCAGTAGACGTGGTTAAAAAAAGAAAAGAAAAAGCCATGGTGCAATGCACTGGATGCCTGAAGCAATCACAGCTGAACGTTTCCACCCATGAAGCAATTTTCAACATTCCCTTAATACATTCCCTTTTTATTTTCTATCTTCAAAATGACGACAGCATGGTAAAGTCATACATGTTTCCGTATAAAATGTGGTTAATGGCTATGTTTAAAATAAATAAATAAATAAATAAATAAACCTTTATATGACTTCATCCTGAATCTAGTTTAGTCTTAGTCTTGTTTATCAAGTTTGTTTGCAACCGAATGTAAGTTTTCTATCAGGAAACTATGTGTTGCCTAAATCTAAATGTGGTCTTTTCAGCAGTTGTCCAGTTGGGGATACACATCTTCATCTAGTGTATTCCTTATCGGAGCATCTAGCAGAAAAACACTGAAGGGTTTGAATTATCTTTTGAAAACTCTCATTTCATTTCCTACGGTACAATCAATGTATACAAAAAAAACAATAGAGCAATATTATTTTCTAACAATACAAAGAATGAACCTCTATTTTTTTTAGCTCATGGTCAAAATATGAGTACCCAGGAAACTTTTTCCTCTTTCAGATTCTTGTTTGTTTGGCACTGTGTAACAGCAGGCTAATAAAAAAGTACTCTTTAAGTCAAACAATTCGAGTTGCCAGTGAGAATGAGGCAATAAAATTCATGCAAATGCAAACCAAAACAGGATCTCTGGCACTCCTGTAGCTAGTGACCTTTAAGTTCATGATGAAAAACAAATGTCAAGTGTCTAAGAGGGAGGACTGTTCTGGGCTTTGCAGAGGATTTGGTGTGTTGTCTTATAGGCCACATTAATTCAGCCCCCCGTCAATATCTCCTTGAAAAGCAGGAGTTTGCACACAAATCCTGTTTCCTTGTTTATTTAGAAAGCATGAATTATGACCACCTTTATTTCCTTGTCTTTTTGTGGTGTTTCTGATTAAGCTGGTGCAATGTAGAGCATAATTATGCCATCATTACACACAAAAGTTGGAACTCTTCCTAAAACATTATGTCAACACTACTGTCATAAAAAAGGAATCGTTCGCATTGCAGCAATCTCTGTATTGGGTGACTATGAGTCAGTGACCAGTTGGTCTCCTCTGTCTCTCAGACATCTAAACTTCATTTCTCCCCTTTTCTCTCACCATATTTCAAAACAACTGATGGGGCTCATATCAGCCCTACAGAGAATAGGGGGATATAAATGGTGTCCAACAATAAAATGCTCTCTGAAAGATGGATTCTCTTTCTGGGTCAAAAGTGCTCAATAGTCATTCTACATTTCATAAAACACTTATTCCCTGCTGTGTGCCTGATCAAACTGATCATCCGATAGAGGCTATCTATCTATCTATCTGAGCCTAAGCTCAGAATGATACCTCATTTGTAAAGAATAAGACATGTGCAGTTGTTTGAGACATGATGATGGAAAACTGTCAAATGCTGGATTGTACATGCATTGCCTTCACACATCAATTTCACATGAGAGTAGCAACCAGACAATCTCTGGTAAATCTTGACGTAAAGACAATCCCACCGTATAAAATGGCAACTTTGATGCGGAAACTATGGAATTTCAAACAAAGCTAACGTTTCAAGAAACTACAACAAACTTTCACACTACTTTTTATTGCCTTTAACAGCTGTAAGCTACAACGTGCTCTTTGGCTACATTAACACAAAAGTTCCATTTTTGAAGGACATCTATAAACAAAATATTTGAACAAAGAAAGAGGAATCCATGTCCTTCTCCATCCTTCAACATACCCAGGAAGGAAGCTATGTTTGTATTTCCCGCAGAGCAAAGGTCATGTGACCTCATGTTATGAGCCATGGAAACCCTGCCATTTAGGTCCAGGGAAGCCGATATTTGTATAGATCTTGGACACAGTTACGCTGCAGTTGTTTTTCCTCTAGAAGATTAAAAATGTCCAGCCTGGCTGTTTTCAAGGATCTGCTTGACTATTCATCCATGAACCTAAGTTCCCACCCACATGACTGCTGCTCTCCATAAACATGCGTATTCCTGATTGTTTTTGTTTTGCTTTTTACATTAAAAAAAAAAATCAAGCAAGTTAACTGGGAGAGCAATGCTTTTTTTTTTTATATGTGGCAACACAGAAGTTGGGTATGGGCTAAGTGTTGAAAATTCGGTTCAGGCTTCCTCTCTCCACTCTCTCCATGCCCCATTTCTGTCAACACAACTCAGAAGCCGTCCACAAGCAACTCCCCGAGATGGATAGTGGAGGTGGAAATATGTCCACACACAATTCTATCATGAAAAAAATTAGGGGAAGCAACATTACAAATGAGTTCACATATACAGTAGTTGGGCACTAACCTGCCCCCAACCTCCCTCACCGTGTCTGGCTGTTATTGTTTGGAGAGCAAGATGACAAGATTGATGCTGGCCTGTAAATCACTACGGCTCCGTCAGGCTCAGGAACAGCCATCAGTGGACCTTTCCCCATCACATATCTATCATCCCACAGAATAGAGATTAATAGGAGGGGGGCCTATTCTTGGATTTGTTGAGGGCAGTTGCTTCTTGACCTCCGGTAAATAATTAGATCTCTTTGAGACTCCTTTCTCCATGATGGCGGATGGGCCACAGCTCAGGCGCCCCCCCCACCAAAAAAAATAGGGGGGGGGGGGGGGGGGTCACACAAGAGTGTTATGAAATAATGTGTGCATGGTATTGTCAAATGTGTATTTCTGTGGTGAGATTGTTTTATACATACAATAAAGTAATTTCTGATTTTTTTAGTATTGGCATTGTTATTACCACAATAAAACATTGTCATTATATTATGCACAATAAAACAAAGACCACAATGAAACACTTTGAAACCCACAATTGTATGGCGATGAGCTTGCCAATGGCCACTGCTCTGCTGGTGCCTCATTTAAGCCAAACAACAGAACAGTTAGGAAGAAACAGCACAAGTGCTTAACAAGAAGGAAAACATTCTTCTCAAAAGCCTAAAGCTTGTTAAACACGAATAGCTTAACTCTTCGACATGTTTAATAAACCAGAGAGCATTACATTTTTTGTTTTGCTTTGTTTGCTTTGTGTATAGGAGCAGGATTCCTTATTTCATTTCCAGACCTAAATCTGCATTAAAAAGTGAAAGTGCTAATTGGATGTAAGGTTCCATTCTTCGTGCAATTAATAACAAAAGACAACTTTCATTATAGTTGCCTTGTTAAAAGGTACTAGAATATCTGTGCTATAACAGTTTGTACAGAGAGATGTACCAGAGAGCAAAATATTATCAAAGCCTGAAGCCCCTGGGCCTTGCAGTTATTTTTATTTTCCCATAATTGAGTTGTTATATGGCTATATGGGGCATGTGTTTTCTTTCAGCCTCTCTCTTAATATTGTAATGCCTACAGTGATCTGATTTGTTCAACTTTCCAGGTTTATGCCTCAGAGTAGGCAGAGGGTCATTTCATAGTGATCTTAAAGGTTAATGAGATTGAGCCTTTTTAATACATTATACCATATTCATCAGAAAATAGTGTGCAGAAATACCAAATAAAAAAATGAACAGCCAATCAAGAAACAGTTTGGCCAAAATACACTGATCTTAAACGGTATGCCCTCCCCACTCTTCCCCTGTCTATTGAATAAGGGTTATCTAAGACTGTTTTTTTTTCCTTCTATGGTAACAAATTCAAACATGAGTGCAGACCATTGCTGCATGGTGGTGGTGCAATTAAAGGCAATCCTCTTGCCATTCATTAGATTCCTTTATTTCCTGCTGCTTGATCATCCTTTGGAGTATTGTCAGGGTGAATTGGTTAAGTATTAGGGAAATGATTGATGATGGAGGCTAGGGGAAAAAAAACTTTCTGTGCAGCGTTGCAGATGCTTTGTGTGTGGAGGGGGGGTGTGTGGGTTGGGGAGAGGGAGTGGAGGGTGGGCTAACACTTATTCATGATTTACCCCTAACCACCCAGCCACTTCTTTCCACAAACACACTCCATTATTCAATCTGGCTTTTATTGAGGGTTAAATTGCCCCACTCACCGCATACAACAGCTAAAAAAAAACAAGGAAATTTCAGTCCCCTTTTTAGTTAATTCTGACAACAATAGTGAAAATATTGATATTCCTGTCAATTCACAAGATGGGAGAAAATTATCTAAGATGTCAATAGCAGTGTGATGCTTTACTTTTTGCTGTTTTTTTTTTACTGTTGTTGTTGAGATACTGTAATAACCAACAAAATGACATTATTATAGCTGGAAGGTAACTTATTGCCTCCATGTAATAGAGTTTGATATTTAAAGACTGAGTGTTATCGCTTAGATTATGGAGCTTTTAAAATTAAGTTGCTTTGATTCCAATAATTTCAAGCAATAATACATTGAAAGCGCAATATTTTTTATTGTGTTTTAAACCAATGCAATTATCATCTGACGGGTTAGTAAGTGTGCCACCTTTGCTATATTTCCTCTTCTAGGTTTCGCATTACAGATACATTGAGTCCTGAAGTCATTTTATGTGTTGCATATAATCATCTCATATGACTGCTAGACATGCCCATAAGAAAAGAAAAATTGACTGCTGTGAAAAAATGGTTTATGGTCTCTTTCTGTGTGTGTGTGTGTGTGTGTGTGTGTGTGTGTGTGTGTGTGTGTGTGTGTGTGTGAGAGTGTGTGTGTGTGTGTGTGTGTGTGTGTGTGTGTGTGTGTGTGAGAGAGAGAGAGAGAGAGAGAGAGAGAGAGAGAGAGAGAGCGTGTGTGTGTTTGTGTGTGGAATCCAAAATGTCTAAAACATGAAATGATAAACAGCCACTGCATTCATAAATTGCTTATACTGCTCTACAACGCATTCCTAAGACAACATGGCCTCAACCTGAAACACTGAGTAAATCAGATGGACTGTAACAGTTTCATCATAGTTCACTTTGTTCTTAATACTTTGTTATACTGCAGCATTGCTAATAGACTCTGCCAGACTGTTCTATGAGCTTTGGGGCTGATTATTACTTAACATGCATGGTCTAAAAGTGTGGGAACTATCTACAATAGGGAGAGTGGAATGAGCCTCTCTGGTTCCCTTATGTGCCATTCATTGTTGGCTGCCTGTCATTCACACTCTCCTTGGCTCTCCCCCTTCCGCTGACTGGCATTGGTTTGTCTTAGGGAGAATTGTCGGAGATTAATTGCCATTAATGAATCAGAGTGAAATAAAAACATGGAATGGAAAATTACCATAGTTGGCATTTACTTTGCACACTGAATCTGTTGTCAATAAATATATGTTCAGGTCCTACTGAGACTCCTGCTGTTCTCGAAGGCAGAGCCTCTACTGTTAGATTTGTTGGAGATCTATTTTTCAGTGACTGACAAGCATATCCAGACACCAAAATTCACTGAAATACTATAGTCCTTTCAGCATATTGCTATTAATAAACTTCATCTTAGTCTATGCATGGTAAAGGAAGTAAACATTTTCAAAAGTCCAATGTGGGAGTGCCATCCGTGCTTCACTTAACATCATGGCTGGAAGACAATGATAAATACCCTGCTTTCAGTCTGTACTTCAAGTCATTGTGAAACTGCAGTTTATGCCCGATGCCCAATCATAGCTGCAGAGGCAGATGGAGTGTAAGAAGTATGAACTCGTTGCAAAAAAGAGGGGGAGAGGCTGCATATCTTGTCATTCAAACATTGCTAACTATGTCTTATCCCTGGGAGGCTCCTCCACACATTATCAGTGGAAGGGCTTAGACAAAGAGGGCTTGTGTGAAGTGGGGAGAGGGTTTTACATGCTGTTGGCTGGTCTGAGGCAACTTCACCGCAGGACGGAGGGGCTGGCGTGCCAGCTGTCTTCTGCCACTCACTGTGATTTGGGCGAAGCAGTGCAGGCACGGTGCCACAAAGCCGTAAGCCGCCTCTGCTCATTCTTGTTACCTCTTTGAAAGGAAGTCTGTTGACCTCAGATAGAGAGTGGAATTTAAAGGGAATAAAATGAGGCCTGCCATTTGATGCAATTGCAAGGACTTGACCCGTGCAATCCACGCTCTTTACGGCACCATTGTCTTTAGGCACTGTGATCTTGATGTGTATCCACAGTCATATTTTCCGGCATCTTCCTCTTTGTTCCATCTTATTTTACAAGCACTCTCTTGTTACTGTAACAAAAAGCTATAAAAGCAAGAAGATTCGTACCAGTTGCCACTGTGCACATTCTTGAGTTGTCCAGGGGTGAGAATCTCATTGCAGTGCCCAGGAAATCATGTTTCAGAGGGAGAAAAAGGCAACTTACACAGCTGCCCACCCCCTTTAGCGATCAAGCAGCTTGAAGCTTAAAACCTCTGGCCACACCCGGTCAAGCGCACTCCACACCCCAGTAGCACCTCAGGAGGAAGGACTGGATACTGTGAATACCCAGCAAGACACATGAGCAGGGCACTTTCACATGCTCAGTCGTGGTGTGGGGCAGACAATAAAAAACAAAATGGAGAGGAGTGGGGGGTCTGTCTGGGCCGTCTCCAGCGAGCAGCTGCGTCTGGTTTGAGCTCTGCCAACGGGTTCCGCTGCTAATTTGCACATAGAGCTCAAAACAGACCTTCCGAATTATTAACATGCAGCCCTTTTGTCAACGTTGAGAGGGATGACTAAGAGGCAATCCAGATAAAACAACTCGCGTTCAGCTCACCACCCATCATGGAAGCCAGGCTATTTGTATACGTGTGTATATTTGCACAAAATAAAATGTATTCTTTTATTTTTGCATACAAATATTCAGAGGCAGATGTATTTATTTATTTTGAGAGGAAAATATTTTGTTTGACCGCTGCATTCATTAAACTCATCAAAATTCAGAAGCTATTATATTTATATACACCTAAGAAATCTCCATTTCAGAGTAAAATAACTAGATAATCTTTTTTAAAAGTTTACTGAACAAATACTTCTCAATAAAAGTCCCTAGTGTGTAAACAGCACACAAAAGTGTGCAGTCAGATTATTTCCAACATCTATTTTGGTCATCAAAGAAACTGTGAATTACTGTAGTTGTTAAGAACTGAAACAGTGTCCCATAAGATTTACACCCCAAGGACTAAATCCAGTGCTAGGAAAACATCCCATGCATCCACCAGAAATGACGTATTGAAAATAATTCTGCCCCACCAGGGGATTTGTTCTGCAGACAAGGGGACAAACAGTAGATTTTCTTTTCCATTTCCTCTCCTTACTTTTCCATCTCCCAGCTATAGTGTAGTGACCATACTGAGGGATTTACTGGTTTGGCTCACACAAAGTATATCTGTTTGTTCTGGCAGTAAGGATTTGGTGACAACCTGTGGTTATATTGTAATTTCAGTACAATAACAGTTTGGTTTAATAGGCAGCCTGCATTCACTTTCCTCTAATTTCCATTTTCTATCAGGAAACCACAAACACATCCCACATCTGATTTTATTTTTCCTCAATCTTAGAGACCATGACATTTGTTTATTGCTGTATTTCCACAGTCAACCCACTGTGTTGAGTTGCACACATGGTCAAGCCCTTCAATAAAAGAGGACTTGAACCCCAAGGGAAGGAAAACTGGGTGGGTACAACCTTCAATTGAAAAAAAGGACACCACATTTCTCTAGGAAGGGTTGGGGGAAGAGAGCTTGGCAATGATTTGATTAATAAAAGTATGAAATTTACAGGCAGAGAATAATCTATAGATGTGATGGAGTGGAACATTTCTCATCAAACTGTGAAAATTTTCAGATCCCAGAAGAACAGCAGCACGGCAAAGTTCCATCCGCCCAAAGATGGGACTCTCTGGTACACAGAGTTGATCTCAAAATGAGAAATTTGATGGCATACGCAGTGAGCGTCGCAAGCCTAATTTGAACATCTGAAAGTAGATTGAATGCCTCTATTCATTTTGGATCATTTGAATGGCTTCAGACTGCCAATTTTGTCATGGTTTCTATTCCCTAGTGCATCACTCAAAAATTGATGTGAAATCTAAAATAATTAAAAGCAATGACATTAACCCATTCTTTATCATATTGGTTTCTTAGTTTTACAGAATGGCAATGCAATATGCAATGTCTCACACCCAAAATATTTTCTATTCTTCATTGTGACAAATTAAAACTGGAACTACAATAGATACATTCAATGTGTCTTCACTAAGAAAGATCATTATAAGAAATGGCAAGAACATTATGCAATGTTTCCAAACAATAATGAAGAAGTAGGGCCTTTTATACACACCTACAACACATATCCATTTGCCCTGCCTTTAGTTCTGATTGACATTTTAAAATAAGAATGATTTTAGGTTGGTGATTAACACCATCCGTGATATTTGTTACCTGATGCCTATGGCAGCTTTCTAGGTTTCCTTCAAGTTCAGACCAAAACAGAGTAAGGCTTGAGAAGGAGATCATTGAATTCACAGCTTGGATTATTCCCCTGTCTGTAGTCATTAGTTTGTATGCCAGTTTGGTATCCACTGAAAGACCTTGAGGATTCCTATTGTAATTCAGTCATGCTATGCTAGGGTATGAGGCAGCAAATTAATTTATTTATTTGTTCTATTGTGGAGGAGAGAGAAAGTCTGAGACCAACCCCTAATTCTCCAACGGCAAAACACCCTCAAAGCCACCTAGTAGCTGGATTACAGACATCTGACAAGTATGCCCACTGCTGTCAGATTTTGTGAGGTACAGAATCCATTGCTGCAATTGACAACGTGTTGAGAAAACTAATCATTCGAGATCACTCTCCCCTCCCATGCCAGGCCCCACTAAGCCTCATGGACAATGGCTGGAGGGCAGATTGGGAAGGGTGGTGAATTGTAACAGTTTATTAGCTAGATGTGCACTCTTCAGGGTGGGGAGCGCTAGTGTGCTCCTCTCATACCAATCATCAGCAAATTACAAGCAGGGGTCTGTGTGTTTGGAGCCTCAGATAATCACAACCAAAGCAATTTCATGGTGCCACTGGATTACCGGCATTTAACATTTCAGATACATATGCAGTGCAAACTTCTTGTCCGAGATAAATTACCATGGTTTAAAACACATTCATGTCCACCCTGAGGACAGACTTCTTTTCAATTTAGTCTTTTTTTCTGGTTCCCAACAGCACGTTCTAAATTGGTAAAATCTAAATTGTGCCTGCTACACAGACATGCATAACAATCTGAATAAATAGAATACCTACAGTATGTAAGGGGTAAGGATAGATCTACTGTCTCTCTGATCACTGTAGATTCTCTAGTAGTCTCTCTCTCTCTCTCTCTCTCTCTCTCTCTCTCTCTCTCTCTCTCTCTCTCTCTCTCTCTCTCTCTCTCTCTCTCTCTCTCTCTCTCTCTCTCTCTCTCTCTCTCTCTCTCTCTCTCTCTCTCTCTCTCTCTCTCTCTCTCTGCTTGTTTCTGAGTTTCTCCATATCATCATAGGCCTGTGGCGGTGTGGGATCATACCTCCTGTCTGTCTTTACCTTCCACAGGCATCTCTCCCCACAACACTGAAGTCTTTAATTTCTGTGTCAGGGTTCAGTAAGCAAATGCAAATGGGCTCAATGATTTGCATCACTAGATCATTCCTCAGTTTAATATGCCTTGCTATTCTGGTCAAGGACTCAAATTCCTTTTGGAGACCCCAGCTAGCTCCTGAAGCAAGTCTTAATAGCATATGTGATATTAGCATGCACTGAAATGAGGAGCAAATTACCCAATAGTTCCCCAAAGATAAAATAACCTCCCCCATCCACGTACCTGTGTGATAGCACTGTTTGTGAAATCTCCACCAAGGTTTAATAAAACATGGCTTGATTTAAGCAATTTGCTGCACAGTGTTGGCCGCATGGAAGAAAATGAAAAACATTTTATTGCAAGACATTATACAACTGCTATTAGATTGATTATATTATTTTGAAAAAGGACTTTTGCATGTCAATTGTTTCAGCATGGGTTAAGGCTCTTCCACGCCAAAATCCAGTAATGACAACATAGCATATAAAACAAAAAGGATTAACATGCTATTTGGTGTGCAAACCTAACATTTCCAAATGGCCTCAGGTTGGAATTTCCAAATGTGCTTTCAATAACACTGCACATGATTTGTAAATATAAGTAAATACAAATGTTTCTTTGGCTTGAAGGAATAAATAAGTAGGCTAATGTAATCATCGCAAACATATTGTTAAACTTTGAGTTGCCCAATCATGATTATGATGCCCTGAGTAAAGCATTGCCTTGGTCTATAAATCACAATAGACAGTAAACAACGGCAGCACAGTGTAGTTAGTAAACTGGCTCAAATGATTGTCTTGCAAATAAAACAGCTATCCCTGAGGCTAGTTGCTCAGAAAATTACAATGACCTGGCAGACTACATTCGTCTTTTTTTTTTCAGCCATAACATGGTAGGTGAAATTATTATCAGCACCACTATAATGTAATGAAATATACCAGATGTCATGCAATATCAATACAGTCTCAATTTGTACAGCTTTTCCATAAGCATTCCTTGCAAGTCAATTTGCTGATAAGAGATAAGGGATCTTGAATTATGACTTCAGTTTTAGAATATGAAAGGTCAGTTGTTTGAAAAAGGCACTGCTGGCATTAAAAGGTAAAAGGTGATTCTATTAATCATTTTAAAAGTGTCACTTTGCAATTAGTTAAGCAATTGACACAGTATGTCCTTGGCATGCAATACATCAAAAAGGTATTTGTAAGGGAGGGGAAAAAAATCACCTGATAGAGTCTATCGCTTCAACATAACGCAAGTGAGTATGCTTGAAAAGAGATTTTCCTAAAAAAAGAAATATCCCTGCACTATGTGAAACCTTGAATAGTTCTTAATAAAAGTCATTGATAATATTGGGTGTATTTGTAAAACGGGTTGTGCAAAGTTGTGAGCACACTTAAATGTGTGATAAGAGGAACAACACTGCCAGGAAGGGAGACAGATATAAATGTGCTTGTTTCTGAGTAAAAAATGATATTTCTCCCGGATTTAGCCATCTTTGAGCTGTTTTCTGCACATCTTAGACCAGCATGGCCTTGCTGGTCAAGGTGGTCTCCCAGCATACAAACAGCATTGCTGAGCTTAGGCTAACAATAAACCACCACTAAGCAAAAACAGCTTACACCGCCAAACCAGCACATGCTCAACTGTGCTGTTTGCTTTTTCAGCAAGGTAATCAGGCAACAATCTGGGATGAAGCCTATTTCTGAACACAGCTCTAGATTTGGTAGATAGTAGTGGCTTGTATTACTGCTAGCCATCACCTCCTGGGTGCTCTTTTGCCTTTCAAAATCTGTGTTTTGAAAACTTTCAAGATGGGCCTTGTAGCTACGATGGGATTTAGTTTTTTTTTGTTTTTGTTTTTTTGTTTGCAAGACACATCTGCTTCATAAGTCCTACTGTCCACGGATGCCTATAACAGGTGTCTCATCTAGAATGGGGTAAACATGAAGGAAGTACAGACATTTTGCCAAGAATTTACTAGGCTCATCTTGAACAAGGGTGATATGCAATAAACTTATAAGACTGCTGTTATCACACAGTTTGTAGCGGGCTTTTGGCCAGTGCAGTGGGCCTCACATGGTGATCATTAGATGACGGGTTTACTTTGGCAACCTAATGGTTTTCATCATTCACAGTTGTTCTCTCCATACTAATGACTGCTTCTAATCAACTGCCATGTATTTTCATGACGGCTAGAAAAATGTCACGTCAGCTAAACATTTAGCTCTGTTAGCATTTTATTAACCATGTTCCAACGCTTGCTTAATGTGTTGCCAAATTGACTAACAGTAGGGTATGGGTTACTTAACACACATTATTGTGGGTCCTTATAATTAAGCTGAAAGTATAATAATCAAATTGCCATGCCAGTCCAGTTTTGATATGTATTTGGTTCATTAGACCTATAAAAGCTTATGCTGACAGACACCATGCATGATGTAATGAAATCAGCTGTGTGATGTTCTTACTTGCAGATATTAAGAGCCAGTTGACATTTTTAAGGAACAGTTTAACATGCAAATTGAACCCCTGCAATGAGTCTCACAGATGGTGTGGTTTTCTGCAGGCCAAATGATGTCACAAGCTATGATGTGACAGATGCAAGACATGTTACTTGTAAAAAATAATAATGCCAATAGATTTGTGTGTGTAACTTAAAATGGAATACTCTGGCATACATTGTGTGGCTCTCTCATGCCAATGTCAAAACTGTCATTTAATAATTTGCATTATTGCTAAAAAATTAAATGAACACAGGGAACTGTATGGTTAAATGCACTGTGTCTATTTGAATGCTGCCTCTCAGATGAGCTCAGTGTTGAACATGATATCTGCTAAAATAATATATGAAAAGTGTTGCATTATGATTTCAAGCACTTAAAATCTGAGTATCCAAAGCATCTGCTTGTAAACATACTGTACTTGTATAATACATTATGACTTAAATGTGTGTACTATTTAGATTCACAGAAATAAACATAAGGGTTTATAAGAGTGGTAATATAAGTATCTTATTTTAAAACATTGATATTACAGTATGCCAGGTGTAAAAGAATATAGCTTCCTGTTCAGGAAGTGCATTTATCATAGAAATGATGCCATACAAATCACTGCTATATCACAAAATGTCCAGGGCCAAAATTGGCTTGAGGCGAGTGATATCTTCAAGTAAACAGTATATGAAGACCATATCTTAAAATGATAGATCACCTAATTTTGTTCTGACAGAGGTCTTTGCCACAACAAACATCTGTCATTGAAACTACAGTTCACAGAGAGAGCAGGCAAATAGTGGAGATTTGACACACGGATAGTCAAACCAATTAAAAGGGAATTATGTGGAGTGTGGCCCATTAGCAGGGTTTGTTTTATACATGGCTTCCTTCATGTGTGTATGCCATCTACCATCATCAGATTTATTTAAGATTGAGATTCTAGGGATCTCTCAAATCATTATGGACATCATGACTTCTCGAGTCATACTGTAGGTAAAGGATCAAGCAAAATAAATCCATAGATATATTAACTATGTTACTGTTACATCCCATTGTAAGATATTGTTTTTTACATCCCATTTCACACATTCACACAAAAACAGGGCCTTGATGATGCCGTGCAACACTGAATTCATGGTATCTCTCCACTGACAGCTTTATCTCCGTGTTCATTATAACACGCAGTAGTAGCAGAGTGTGATGTATGGCGGCGACCTGCCACAGTCCACTCCCTGCTTTATTACACCTGGGTAGTTCATGAGTGCCTTAACAACTTTGTGTTTCTGTGTAGCCTCATGTAAGGGACCTTCCCTTAGGGCATGGTGCCCCACACAATCCATCTCCATTTAGCTTGCCCCCCCCCCCCCTCCCCTTCCCCTTCCCACACTCAAAAGACAGGGTCTTGGTTCTTGGACCATTTCAACAAAGTAACGTCCTCGATAGCAATAAACCAATTAAAAATGATGAGCACCTGGTGTAAGTGGGGTGTCCAGTCAGGCTTGGAGAAAACCCCGGGGTCAGAGGTTCACATTTCAACTGAACCTGATTTTGGTTTCCCAGCAGACATTCATTTCAGTGCCAAATATGCATTAATTTCTGTATGTTCTGTACACAGTGCTAATTACTAAACTAGGTCTGGTGAGTAAACCGGTCTCACCTTCTCAAGCTACTATAAGCTTTTGTCACAAAGTAATGTTTCTGCATTGTGAAGTCATTTCATGTCCACAAATATGTTTATGAATATATTTAGCAATTTTGTAAAGTGTGCCAGCTAAACTCAGTTGAACCAAGCAGGACAATATCAGGACATTATCAATATCAGCATACAGAAGTAATAATTAGGACTGTCAACGACTTTAAAAAACATAATCTAATCATCTTAAAAAATCATAATCTAATAAACATAATCTTTAATTAAATACCCGTTGATCAATTAATCAAAATGTCACGCGTATCCATTTTTGCCATGAACATATTTTAAAGATATTTCAATTCAATGAAAAGCCAAACCAACATTATGGACTTTAAAGCAATCGGTTTGAGATATTTTTGGCAATTCTAGAGTTAGTGTCACTCACTTTGCCATTGTAAATAACTTTGGCTACATACTGTATCATGACTTATTGCCCCTGTACACAATGACAATGCTTTTGTTGTGGAGGCAAAGGACTAACAACAGGCAATAACTATCATCAAAGAGCTTTATCTACTGATAAGGTAATGTTTCATGATTCTCGCAAGATATTTTTTAGCATGATAAATGAAAAGTTTCCACGTTGACATGCAGTACCCTAACACAGAGGTAATGCAGTCGATTTAGTAAGAGAGTTCAACAGTTTATTAGTTAGTCAACTACTCAGTCATACAGTATGTAGCCTACACTATAGTGAGTAGCCTAAACAATAGGTTTGCAAAGTTAACGTTGACCAGGCTGGTGGCTAGCGTTATTTATTATCGTCAAGGGGTGTGCTAACTCATACCTTCTGGTTTGCTTGCACTGATGTGATACTTCAAACGTGACAAACTCCTATGGTACGGGGATTCCTTACTGCAGAAATCGCAGAGAACCTGCTCCTGTCAACAGTTCCATCTGGCCGTTTTTTGTTAAACATAGGCCAAATGTTCCATTCACTGGACCTAGCAGCACTTTCTCGTCTGCCTCCTTCAGTCACTCACTGTAGCCAGAACTGCACTGGTCAAATGTCACTACGAAATGTGACTAATCAGCATTATATTTTTTCTGTAATTAATGAATCAAAATGAATGTGTTATTTTGACGGCCCGAGTAATAATGTAAACATTTTAACTTTTTAAAATGCAGACTGTGTTGTGCACATGATAAGGTGCTCTAAGTATTTCTCTCTTCCAAGTCCTTGTCCCTCTCTCCACTAAAAAGCGCAGTCTAAATGTAAATAGACAGGGGGTATAAAACTTGGAACATTCACTATTCCAACCCACTGCCCTTCCTTTCATAAACACATTTTTTTTATATATTAACTGATACCCGTGATATTTTCTATAATAAAGACTCCCTACATCATGTAATGAGAGGCCTGAAGGCAATGTCAGAGGTATGAATGTATTACATCTTAACAACATAATCTGTAGTGTGACATTCTCTGTACTTGACTTTCCACTAGGCTAGCACTGCTTTGGTGGCAGTTGGAAAAGGCCATGTGCTTTGTTTACACCATATACAGACCTTGGCATGTGACACATTCATGTTGCAAATAAGATTGGAGTGTGGGAGTTGGGGAGGGCCAGGGGGGGAGCTAAACGTGGACTGAACACTTCTAAACTAGGTTTCATTTTGTTTTGGGAAAGTCTTTCTTATATATATATGGCCTATATTTTTTCGGCAAATATTATTTTCCAATATTTCGATCAATTTGTCTGTCATCCATGCTGAGAAGTGGGGGGGCCAGCAAAAGCAATTTAGTAGGTGAGGTCCAAGATAGAAATGCTTTAGGAGGCCTTGTCACATGCTGTATGAGAATTTGAGTAGTTTTATTTCCTGGTAATGTTGGAGGGGTGATATTGGTATCAATCATTCCAACTGACTATACTTTTTTCCCTTTCATTTTTTTCCCAGAGCTGTTTTGAAACATGGTTCATTTGAAGTCGCTGGGCAAGACTGTATGACCACTTTTTTGGCTGTAGGTTTTTGCTGAAAGTGGTATACAATAACCTTTCACAACTATATACACACCACCTCATATCACTTGCTGTAATGCATGTTTGTCGTTTTTATTCCATTTTTTAAGTTGAAACACCAAGCTGTCAGTGGTTTTGGACTATATCTAGCTTCTCTAACCGAAATAACATCAAAGCATTTTACTCCGAGAAATGTGAATCAGACTCATCCAGTGTATCACAAATATATCTGAGGGTTCTATAACACTTTTACTTTGATGCTACATATGTTGTTTTCTGTATAATCATAGCTCCAGAATAACATTAACACCTACATCAGTTAAAAGACTGACTTACTGATTGAATGACTGGGTATATGATGGCTAAGCAGCTATCAAAACAAAAGTGTTCTGTACTCTGATTTTAACCAGCTGTCTTTTGAGCCATCCATCAGTTATGAAGCATATGGTTTAGTATGGAGACAACAATCATATATGCCATTCATTTAATTACATCTCTTTGCCTATCTTTTTTCTCCTTGTGAAATGACTTCAATCCTTCTCTCCTGCACGCTATAATGCATGTTTATGGCTAATTACACTTGCAAGTATTTCCTTTAAAGCAAACATGACCTTACACCATAAAATAGGAGAACATTTCAGGGGAAAAAAATACTGAACAGATACATGCAGACCTAGAGATGTCTGCATATGCAATGTCTTATTAACATACCACAGATAAACAATAAACATCCAGTCTAATTTGCATATAAATATGAACAATTCGTTGATGTATCTCAATTCCTTTCACACATGTATGTGCTATCAGCTTAAATTTTCAAGTGGCACACAAAATAATAATTATTTTTTATAGGGTAAGTATCTGGCTTTTGTTTGTCACAAAGCCACATAAACCTGCTCCTGATTTTCTGCACATTGTTTTTAGTTAATGATTTTCAGCTGTTTGTTGTTCCTCTGATAGCATGAAAATGTACCATATGCTCAGCCAAAAGACAAATGATTAGCAAATGAAATTCCGGACAGCTGTCTGACTGAAAGCGTTTGGTTGATAGCATTCTGCTATCATAATTAGCTTAAGCTTTGGGTTAATTAACTTTCTACCTGGATATGCATAATAATGCCAAACTGCAGAAAAGCATGGCTCTTCCTCCACATCAACAACAGTGCCAGCTTTTTATTTGGTATTTCAAGAACATATTAGAATTTCAAGAGTGATTAATCCTGGGAATATTGTCACATACTGTAGATTTTATTTGCAGGCTAGATAATACTGAAACAATTGGAATCTATTATAGAGCAGGAATGGCATTTCCAAATTGTAATTAAAGTTTCTGAAAGCAATCACTGGTTTTAAATGCTTTTGTTGGCATGGGTATCAGCACATTGGATGGCTTGCAAAGGCAAGCTGTACAAAGGGGTACAGAATATTCCACTGCAGACACTAAAATAGAAACAATATGAAAGACCTGTGTTGGACCAATGTTAAAATATGTCTGGTAGATGGGTGATTGGTTGCTTTGTTAACACAGAGAAAATTATCCAAGACAGGGACTCAAACAGAGGGTTGTCAATGTTGCATACAATTATAAAATAAGGGTCCATTTTGGTTGTGTCAAGTGCTAATTTAATAAAACACACTCTCTCAGCACTGCTTTGGGTGCCCTCATTATGCGATTTATGGGATTTAGGGAAAAATTGAGATTCACAATTCTCAGTCCCCACTGTTTTGGTCTCCATTGTCACACTGCTATAAGGAAATGCCTGTTTCATAATATTGTGTCTGCACTGGGAACTGTCACTCCATTTTTTTTATTATTTTTTCTCTTTTTTACAGAAGGGTAACCCCAGTGAGGTGAAACTGGAGCGCAGTATTTATTTTTGGAGCCGTGTGGTTTGTAAATCAATTTACTGGTTGTAGAGTACGGCACCAGGAGATGACTCTGTCCCACACCCCTTCCCACTCTTGTTTGCATGATTTACCAAAGCACTCACTAAGATGCTCATCATCTTAAGGGGACGCCATGGGCCCAGGGAGCAGGCAGCCAGGCTGAGAATATTGTGAATTTGAAGTAAAAACTGTAGTTTACATTTCCCTGAGCACCAGAGAGCCTAGCACTTAATTCTGAAAGAAGTCATGCTTGTGAGGAACATACTGAAAATAGCCAGCCTTGGAAAAATATGTATGTCGGTGGGCAGACTAAATATTTGGGGGCGACATGTTTTGATTTTCCTCAAGAGACGTATACTGTTCTGCTCCATGTTGTGTGGAAAGATGGACATCTATTGCGCATCTCAGATTTTTTTCATTAATGTTTATCTTCTGGTCAGTCAATGGGGTCCAAGAGAGCTCTTTTGGTCACTTCATGAAAGTTTTATTGGGCTGTCAAAAGCTATTTTTCAAAATTGGCATCATTTGGGGAGATGTTGAGGACACCATTTTCTCAGTTTGTCTAATGAAAGCCATGGATCCCCTGTGGCATAGTTTGCTGGGCAAGGCGCTGTTCTTGTGGTGCTAACGCACTTCAGTGAGGCAATGCAGCCATCACAAGCTGCCTTAATGACATCTTCCAAAGTCACAATGCACTACAATGACATTGAAGCTTTCAGATACATTGTGGCTAAATCTCATATCCTGAAAATTATGAGATTTGATCAACAATGAATGTTACTGCTGCATTTATACAAAATTATGTTGACCTTGTTACATATTATGGGATAAGCTGCTGCTGAAAGCTGCTGATACTAGTTTGCTGGAAGGCAACATATTCATTTGATGCACTGTACATCTTAGTATAAAAATGTACCATGGCTTTTACGGTACATAGAATTTCAGAACCAAGTGATCCACAAGGCTGTGAAATGCCATAGAATGGCATTTTCATATTTTATATCATATATTAATACAGTACACATTTTGTCAATGTTTTAACCTATTTTGGTTTTATTTACTTTATAAAACCACCAATATCACAACTATCTAAAAATAATACCTAAAGTCTCCGTGGAGATCATGAAGCAGCAACATTCAAGATGCATTATTCATATAATTGTCTGCTGTGGAGATTTGCTTAACAATAGACCATGTCATTAATTAGGAAATCATGAAATTTTCCAGCAACTGTCAAATTATTTAGAACTTTTGATTGGTGTGTAAAAGTATCCGACAACTGTTTTCACTTCAACTTGGAGCACTTCCTCAACAACAAAAAAGTATATGCTTCCTCTGCAAAGGTTGGATAACAATTTTCACTGAAACAAAGAGCTAATAGAGAGGGATAAAGCTTTTTGGTGATATCCCTTAACTAAAGAAGGATACGAGTCAATTATGGGAGAATGCTGCTGCTTAGCCCTTATCTACATATGGCACTAAACATGGATTTGGAGTGGAGCTTTAAGGGGGGGCTGAGTACTTTAGCACCCAAAATTCAGGAGGGAATACCACTAATTTCCTATCTTGTTGAGAGGGGAAAAATCACCAGCTCTCCAAAGCCTTTGCTTAAGCAGTGCTGGCATGTGCAGGGGAAGATTACCATCCCAAAAGAGTAATCAAGGTGTGAGTTAGTGGTGCAAGTTAAACTGAGACAATAATGCAGAGGCCGGTGCTCTGGGATTTGTAAAGTAATTGTACTGCTGACATGGACAGGACTTAAGGCTACAAGCCCGTCTTATTTTCCATTCTAGCGGATGGTTTATGCCCCCTGCAAATCTCTATGTCATTAACACAGAGTCCGAACGCGCCTCCAGAACTAAGGTCTAGCGGGATGGATTTACAGTCCGTGTTGTGTGTGACAGCTGGGTCAGTATTAACTCAACTCTCTACGGGCCAAAGGCCAACTGTGTTTAGTTGAGTCAACATTATCACCCTAACTTTAATATGGCTGGTCACTTACTGCTTCTCATTTAACATGCATATACTTATACTAAAAAAGAATAATACTTAGGCTATTTGCATAAACAGGTATGTCTTTTCCCTAATAGGCAATTTGCCATATAATTCATAAAAGTAATTGTCACACGATTTCAAAATCAACAGTTGACTACTTATGAAGGCTAAATGTGATACTACTGCCTTTGAGCTCTGTAACTGACACCAGTACAGAAACACTACTAATCAATACACAGTGTTACAGGGGAGCTACACCAGGTAACTGAACTGCGTTCCGTTCGAGACTAGGCCTGTCGCGATATTCAATAAATCAATAAATCGCACGATAAAAAAAATGAGCTCGATAACTCTTCCGGCCGCAATAATTTCCATTTTCATGCTTGATTGTTTTTCTTCTCTCTCTCTCTCTCTCTCTCTCTCTCTCTCTCTCTACGAAAGAGAGGATAACCACGGTGCTTCCTTTAGCGCAGCCTAACGAGGAGTGAACCCTCATGTCAGTCAGTTGTCAGACATGTATCTTTCAATAACATGACGGACAACTTTACTTTCTTACATTCATTTGATTAACAGGCTAGACGAGGCTTTGGCGATTGGCCTAAGCCAGCGTTTCTCAAACTGTGGGGCGCGCCCCACTAGTGGGGCGCAGAGACATGCCAGGTGGGGCGCGAGCTGACGTGAAAAACCGGAGATTTCTTTTTAAAGCCTGTGCCTTCCTTTATTGATAATTACGAGAATGCACCTCCATCTCACAAAACAAACACAAACAAGGTAATCTAGACTCTTGTAGGCCTATCATTGACCAGATGAAAATGTTAGTCTGTCCTGCAATCATAGTCCGAAAAAAATGATTGATGTCGGAATTTTAATTGCCGCGGAAACAAAAAAACCCGTCTATGTTCGAGACGAGCGCAGTAAAATTGAAGGATATCTTGGCTATCTGTCCGACGACACAATTGCTGTTCTGCGATCTCGAAGAACAACTGCTTGACAAACGCAAACACCCATGTTTTGCCTTGCAAGTGGACAAGGCCACCCAGTTACAAAGGTGGTTTAGTTATTGCTTATGTCCGCTTTGTTAACTTGACAGCGGGCGAAGATATTCTATTCTGCGAGTATGCCAAAAGTAGGCCCACTGCAGATGAACTATTCAACATTGATCTCAACATTTAGTCTACCTGGCAGAACATGACATCAAATGGGAAAACTGTGAGGGACTTTGCTCGGTTGGCGCACAGACGATAGCAGGTAAAAGAAATGCTATTGTCGTGATAAAGAGGGTAGGCCAGTGCCCGATGCGCAACAGACGGACTGTTTCATTCAGGGAAGCGCTCGCGTCAAGGCTTGACCTGTCCTGAATAAGATTTTGAACGAGGTTGTGAGAGTGTTGAACTTCATTTATAACACAATGGTAGCATATTAATAATTTTGCTGTATTATTGGAAATCAGTTTTTTTTTTTTTGAAGCAAGGATTGACACCTTGTCAATGACAAAAAACTGACGTTATGGCAGGGATCACATTAGCCGGCGGCAAGCGGCAGCGGCAAGCGTAACGCAACGCTCAGACCATAATAATAATCCAAAACATTATATCTCGTTACTAAGTTCAATCTTTGTTGCTACGTTCTTAGACGAATCTAATTGGTTAAAATACCAAAACATTCCAAAACTGATTGTGACGAGCCGAGCGTTGCGCTTCAAAGTTGAACCAAGTTCAACTCACAGTTTGCTCAACGCTAGCGTTACGCCAGCGTTGTCACCATTCCGCTGCCGAACCATAGAAAACAATAGGAAACCTGCCGCTTGCCGCTGGGTAATGTGATCCCCACCTATTGGTCATTGATTTAGATTTTTATTTTCTCTATTTTTGAACTGATAGGCCCTATTTATCTTTAGTAGCCTAACTGTTATTTGTTAGGCCTACTGATGTATATTTAGCAAGTGACGTTATATGACAATTTTGAGCTTGACCTATACTTTCTATAGAGCGATGATGGACAGGTGGGGCTCGAGAAAGCCCCCTTGATCAAAGTGGGGAATGAAAGAAAAAGTTTGAGAACCACTGGCCTAAGCACACTGAAGAGGCTTTCTGTTGTAGCTTGACAGGTAGGCCTATGGGGGTAAAAATAGTGATAATGCAGTTCAGAAAATCATGCTTATAGGCTACGTTTTTTCATCATCTGATAAAGACACACTCCGCAAAGTCTGCACTCCGCTGAGAGCTCAAGAATCAGCCAAAACAGCCGGCAGCTCCGGTTAAAATGTCGTAAGCTAATTGTCAGCTGTGGTGAAATGTGTTTTATGTGACGTGCAGATGCTGGGTTCATGCCGTTTTGCGCAAGTTTCAAATGTTTAGCTGACTGCGTAGGCCTAATTGATCAGCTATGATGACATTTAGTTCCGTGCATAAGGCTTAGCAACTGTCACTCTTAGTAGAGACTGAGAGTCCATTGTATTTATTGTTTTGGTTGTTTTGTTCATTTATTGTGGATATTTAAAAATGTCTTCCCATTCCAGTTCCTTATTCTTTACAAATACAAGTTATTGATCTTTGAAAAGGTGTACCTGCATTATTATGCCATTATCATTATAGTAGATAAAAATGATCTCAGAACGGCAATATTATTGTTTATCGCAATAATTTCTGGGACAATTTATCGTCCAGCAAAATTTGTTATCGTGACAGGCCTATTCGCGACGCATAAAATCCATTTTAGAAGACTGGTATATATGTTTTGAATGTACGTGCCACTGTCGCGTCTGGTGTAGCTACTTCCATTGATTATGGGGATTATTAACTTCTGCAACATATGCGTTGTGAACGGAATGCTTCAGTTACGCACCTGGTGTAGCTCCCTTGTCAGTGTCACAAAAACAATGCCTTTTTACATCAGAAATAAAATGGTTCAAAAGCAATAAGTAGTTTAGTAAAATACTGTGTGACTTATAGATGTTCATAGTCTACACAAGCTACGGGGACTCAGTTGACAACGCAAGGCTAAAAGACATTCCGAAGTGCCTGCTCATAGTCTATGTAGAGAATGCATGATGGCACTCACACGCTTACGTCCCGTTTGAGGAGACACATTTTAGTATACTACCAAACCCTAGCTGGGTATATTCGCATTTGCGTAGTTTGCGTATGAATCAGGCCTTAAAGGCCGTTCACACCAGAAATTATACACTACTCACAAAAAGTTAGGGATATCTGGCATTCGGGTGAAATGTAATGCTATATAAAATATAAAACGCCCAGATGCATACTCGCGGGCCGCACTAACACCAAGCTTCGATCAGGCAAGGGCCGCAAAATATCGTTCCTTGGGCCACGAGTTTGAGACCCCTGCATTAAACTATTTGTCTATCAACATCCATTACACTGTCTACCTACACATCCGTTTAACTATGTCTATCAACATTCACTATGCTATCTGTTTATTAACATCTATTAAGCCATGTCAACCTAGCAACCACCATAGCAACCAAGATGATTACCCTAGCAACCAGCATAGCAACCACTTTATATAACATAGCAATCACCATGTGTCTTAACATCACCTTAGCAACAATCTCTATTACACTATAACCTAGCCACCGCCACAATGTCAACCTAGGAACCACAATAGCAAACAACATTATTACCTTGTCTCCATCCACCATCCATCTAGGCACCTTCCATCCAACTTTCTCTGTGTCCATTTACTTGAAATTTGCCTATGTGTCTAATTCAATAACTTCTTAGTAACAACTTTAAAAATACACAATAAATAGCAACATACTGTAATTTACACTATATGTAAATCCCCACTCTCTTTCTCTTACCCCGTCATTTTTGGCATTTTCATGCACTGGTAATTCCTTGGAAATGCATCTCTAGTTTATTTACATTTTTTTGCTGCTGAGTTTGCTATTCTGATGTGCATACTTTGACTGTACAACACTACATTTGCCTTTCAGAGGAGCAGAAGCACAGAGGCAAAGGTCAGGACCTTGAAGTTATAACCTTTTTTCTTATTACAAATTGCAGCAACTGTTCATTAGTTTCTGTCTCAGGAAAGCCACTTCTGGCCCATGGAGCATGGCCTTGGCCTGTTGTCCCTCGGACAGCGTTTCACCATGGTCCAGTGCCATTCCGCTCCTCGCCGAAATTACAGGTGCGGGGAAATGCAGAATTAGAAATAGGTCTGATGCTGAGATACGCGCAACGCTATGGCTTTGTTGATGACAGGACAATTCCATTTTTGACAGTTTAATTTACTTTTGCCAGTGGACAAGAGCAAAAGGAGGACGTGGGCCGAGCCACCTGCCCCTTCTCAAAGTGGTTCTCATGGCAGGCTGGGGGAACATGACACCCTCAGCCCGGCCCACTCATAGGAAAATCGAATGGTGGTGATATCATCTGACCTCATAAAATAAAAAGGGAAGGGAGGGAGGAATCAGCACATCCAAAATGGAGCTGACAAGTATTATGAATCTGATATCAAATGATATATCAAAGTGGGTGCCATTTGGTGCTGGCAGTTCATGCTTTTGGTGGGCAGAGATACAGCAGGTCTGGGGCCTCTTTGGGAGGGCTCTCCTCCATAGTCAGATTGTAATTTACACCTATTGATAGAGGCTGTATTGAATACTCACAACTTGTTACATTTTCACACCAGCAGACCAATGTGAAGTAAAAAAAAACAGCAACAACACATAATTTTATTGGGGAGAAGTGGTGAAATGACCCATTCAGGTAAAAATACTCATGGATTTTCTGGAGGCTTACATAGATGTGTTTGTAAAACTATGAGAATGCTTTGCAGTGACGAAGAAAAAACAAATCTGTCTCCTTACTCATGCTTTTTACACCATCAGCATTTTGGTTGTATGTGGACAGAACACTCTCCACATCCCTGGGCAGACAGCCAGCAGTGCTGCAAATATAAGGATGATGTACACACCATTGCTTTTTTGTCATTTTCAGTCCCTACCCTTCTCTGGCTGGGTTAATTAGGCTTGCTTATGTGTGAGCAGGTTATATATGTGTCCTCTTCCAGTGTGACATTTACCCACTTTCTCTGCTTCTGAAAATGGCCAGCCAGTTGTCTCCTCCTTCCCATCCAAGCCCTTGTTTGCGAGCTTCCCAGTGCTCCCGAATAAAATTGAACCTCATGAATAGAACAAAGGTGTCAAAGCATCAGGTTCTTGGGTCAGCCGCCCAGGGTGCAACTTTATCAACCCTAAGCAGAGGCGAACCCAAAAGTGCAAGATAATCAACCCTCGGCTCTCACTCTGGCCAGGGGAATGTACACAGAGAGGCATGGGGAGGCCATAAAACAATTTGGTCAAGCAAATACATGGGCAAAGAACTGTTATAGGTCTTCTGCTGTATATTTCATTTTGTCAAACTCAATATTGTATATTGCGAATCAAAGATAAGACAAATATAAATCACAATCATAAAGAAATGTATACTGAGCTGATGCTTGATGCATTGCACACATATCCCATCCCTAACCTATTCAATTATTGGCTATTATTTTAAGAATAATTATATATTATCTAATAATAATAATATTGCTCTTTTTGGATGCTATGTTTCTAGGTTTAAACATCCTTAGAGTTTTGTGGACTGAGTGTCTACTAGATTTATCAGGGAGAGTGAGAAGGTTCACTAATCCGTGTCTGAAGTATGTTAATAAAAATGTAAACTGTACATATTTTCAAGATGACAGTGAAATGCACAAGGGTTTGGTTGAATTTTTCATACAATGTCTATGCTAAGTAAATTGAAAGCAAAACATTGCCGTCATAAGTGCCTTTCTCCTCCACAAAGGGGACATGGCTGCTTTCAGTTGTCTCTTGGCCTTTGCTTCGGAGATTGTCAGTGCATGATCCAGGGCCTTGACATTCACAGAAGTGGGGGATGTTTTCTCTCCTCTGACTGAACAGTCATCGACAGCATCTGTTTCTCTGGCAGCTATTTTAGCACACACTCTCCTGTCATTTTAGAGTTCAGTATCTGCCGCGCAGAAGCGGAAAAAAATGGGATGGGTTGGCCCATTGTACTTGGTCTTTTGACCTCCATGTTGCCCATGAGCGGTGAAGGGGAACTTTTGACGAGCTGTGTCAGATGTGACAGGCAATCTAGTTGGGTTGAGTGGGAATGTGGCGTACAAGTTTGAAGCCTGAGTTTTGGGGCATTTTTCAGTGCTCTCTGCATTTAAACCGACACCTGCCTCCCCACCCTCTGCTTTTGAAAGTCATGTGTTTGCATCGACACTGTCCACTTGGTATGCTAAACAGGGCCCTCACACCACCTGATGTCCTAGCATGTAATCATACTGTTTTTATGAGCTGTTTGCTGCTTCCAGACTATTTCAAGGACATTGTTGATTTTTCCAGATTATTCTGAATCTTTTTGTATTTTGTGATTATACTACAGTAAACTAACACCATTTTGCATTTATGTGATTACACTACAGTAAACGAGTCTTGTATTCATATATCTCTACATGACTAAAAAAGCAAAAAATATATATACAGTATACATTTTTCTTTTCCCAGTGGAATGATTTGATACCTTAACTTGATAACAGCTCATTCTTGAATGCATGTGTGTGTCCTTCCAAGTGCAGGCCTGACATTCCTGACGTCTATTAGTGGTTTATTTTACTTGGTCGTTTTCCTGTGGACATGCTCTGATATAAACGGAACTGATTAAAATTTAGACTGTTATTGGCAGTATTAGGCTGCTCTTACACAGGGACGTCATCAATGAACGAACTTGGCAGACGGTCTGTAGTTTTTGGCACGGTGAGTGAAAACAGTCTATAACTGTGTCTTTATATATACGGCACAACAGAATGCATAGAGAGGAGTTTGGTGGTCACAGTCAGTGGTTATGAAAACAGCCCATGGTAGCTGTAATACGACAGCCTCCCACCACTGCCTCTTCACACACTGACACACACATACACAGACACATGCACACTGTACACACACGTGCACCACCACCAACTTAATGCTGTCAAACCAAATGCAGTTGGGGGGCTTCACTAATGACTTCCTGTTAAAACAAACCAGCAGGAACTCAAATGAGATCTTTTCAGTCACAAAGATGTCTTATTCTTACACATGTACCTCCACTGGCCCCCCTCATGGCTTTCGAGGACTTATATAATAAGTTACTTCAAAGCATATATTCAACTAGTACATAAATACTTAAGGGTCGAGACCAACTCTGAGAGGTCTCACGGTGTCAAGGTTTGACTGCATTTTGTATCCTCTCTGGGTTTTTTTTTTTTTTTTTTTTTCTTGGGTGTAAGGCAGACCTCTCACACTTTGAGCTTTGTGCTCTAATAAAGGTCAGTGATGATGCCAGCACTTAGCACTTGCCAGCCCTCTGCCGCCATACAGGAGAACGTGTGAAAAACATTCTGTCATACTGCCTCTCCACAATGACATCTTCTCATGTGGAAAGAGCTTCCCAAAAGAATGGCGCTTCTTCTTTTGTTTCATTCCTTACAATCTGTCCAATCCATAAATACACTATATTCTGGTCGTGACATTGAAAAGGAAAATACATGGTTGCATAAGCATGTGTACAGTATGACTTGGCTTGCTAGCGGGTGCAAAAGAATATCTTTCTCTTTCCCCCTCTCTCTCCTCATTGGATAAAATGTCTGCCAACTTTTCAGAAAAAAAATATGCCGCAATTAAAACTCTGATTTACTTCACATTGAGTGATGGCATACAACTTCGCCATGAGTGCTTGGTTTCTCAGGGTGCTGAGAAGATAAATGTCTTTTTCCATGATGTCAGGAAAGGTGCACAGTGCCAGTCATGACAGACGGATGTGAAGGTGATTACATTTTTCATTAATCACGTGAACTCTCCGTGCCAAAGAGCAACCCCACGCACGAGCTCCTATCAAAGGTTATACTCGGCCACAAGAGAGAAAATATATATATTTACACAAATCCAACACATCCAACATGCTGTATCTGCCACAGATTTACTTCGCACACTTAGAGCACAGACCCAAGACAAATAAACAATTTTTGATCCATTTTGTTTTACTGGACCCACCGGGCCTTGAATGAAAGGATGGAGAACCGCACCGATGTTTGCTTACCAAGCCATTAAAACCTTAGCGGCGTGGACTGACGCATGTTCAGAATGACTACTGAAAGTCACACTTCCCTCTCTCCCAGCTCCCTAGACCTCCCCTCCACCACACTCTCTCGCTCTCTCTCTCCCGCTCCCTCTCTCCATCTTTCTCTTTGGCCCTCTCTCACCTTCCTGTCCACTGAATTAAACCCAGGTGTTACATCATTAAGCACTGTTCCTTTCCATTTGTGGAGTATGTGACCCTCATTCTCAGCACATTTGCCTTGAGAAAAAAAAGTGACAAAGGAGTAATTAACGGCAGAGACTCCAAGGTGCACTTTTCCTGCCTGCAGAATCTTACCGGAATGATTATTTCCCCCATGCTAATAGTGTCATTTCGACGCAGCGGAAAGCTCCGTGAAGAGTTTACACTACACTGACGTGTGGGCAAAAAACACTTCATCTCAGCGCAAACTCGGCTTACCATTAAACACACACACCCAACACAGACAGTTTAGCGTGATATGAGCTGTTGTTATTAAAAATGATCCCTTTTGATAACGGTGCTCCTCTTTGAAAAAAATATGACAATCATTTCTTGCGCCTTCACCATTCAACTGGATAGCTCATTTAATCGTGTGGCTGGTAGCTTATTTGATTCAATTTGCTTTTGCTGTATTTGACTGCAGTTGACAACATCACTCTCCGGCACAAGCCTGCAAGTCTGTGAATGAACACAAATGCCCAATTCTGTATACATACTAACCTAATTGTATCTCAAATGCTCAATTCATTTCACATAGCCATGGGCTTTTCATTTCAGCCTGACAAAAAATAGTAGGGGTAGTTTATATGTAAACTGGAGTCACTGGCTTCATAAAGTGAATTTCAGCAGGAAATAATATAGTATATATCAAAATTGAGATGGGTAATGGGAAATTGATTGTGACAATACAATATTAGGAACACATTTCCATAATATTTTATTTATTATACTCCCCACCTTTCATTGTCAAGGGAGAATATTTCATCTTGCACCGCAAACTGAAGTCTGCAGAGATTTTGACCTCAATATTCTCTCAAAAATATACTGTGTAAGGTAGCATACATTCTTCCTGGGCAAAATCATGCATAAAAAAACAATTCATTTAAAGCAACTAAATGTTTTCAAATTACTACTGGTAAATTTTTTACACTTTGATGCCCAAGGGATCTCTATTTAAATGAACCCATAATTCAATTTTCAGTCCTTGCATTTAAAATGTTCATGTTGAAAGTAATTTCAGCCTTTTTGCTCATGTTGGAGCGAGAAGTAGATCATGAAATGTAAATGAAGTCTGCTTTTTGATTTATTGTCATAATTGAGATTATTTTTGTATTTCCAGATATAGGAAAAAATAACTTTTAGTGCATAAGTACATAAGACAACTTCAGAAGGCATGCATTATTTAATTAATCTAGCCGACGAAACATTCTTCTCTGGGACATCACTGCAGCCCCCCCAGTATCAAACTATCTGAAGAAAAAATTATTGATTTGTAGCTTGCTAACCATTCCCAAATAACTGTATCCTACATACTGTATCTGTGTCCGCAGAGGCTTGTGTATGTGCACTTCACAGCCATCCCTCATCACTCATCACATCACAGCCATCACTCGTCTAAGGGACATCAACCACAGTCTCTCCACAACGCCTGCATGTTCTTCATTTCCTCATCCAGCCCAGCGCCAAAACACACATACACTTATATCAGAGTAGCAGCGAAGGCTTTCCACATACAGGAGCAGGCTGAGGGGAGGCACACATGGCGGCAGGGCAGTTCACAGTCTGTGCCACTTATGATGGGTGGTGGCAGGGAGAGGGGCATTCTATAATTTACCATGCGAAGTAAAAACACTCACACATGAGAAAACATCGGGATCTGACCGGAGTCCAGAGTCGCTCACTATGTGCACTTGCCGCGAATATCATGTCAGGCTGCAGGATTTCCTTTCTCCCCAGCACAAGGAATCTCTTAGAATAAATTTGTTCAGGTATATTGCTTAAAAAAGAGTATCCATTAGAGGTCCCTGGGAGATTTTTGAAATCTTAAATTAATTAAGAGAGGAGCAGATAGCACGCGGCCAAATCCTGTTAGAGTAGCCGGGAAAAGCATTACAGGGGCCTGGCAGAGAGAGACTCTTTTCCAGTACAATGGGAAGTGGCACCACAGTTTTCACGCTCGCTGGATTTCCATTCCGAGGGCTCGGCTGCACCTCTTTCCTGTGGCAGTGGTGAATTTTTTTCCCCATTCTTTTTTTTTTTTTTGAAAAAAAAACCTTTTTCCACGTCTGTCCCTTCAACAGAACACTCAGAGTATCCGGTTTTATTGATGTCCAAAAGTGTAAATCACAGGCCTATATTTTGTCATTCCAGTCATTTTAGTCACTAAAGGATTACTTCAAGTGACTGAACTCGGCTGTTATCTGTTTGAGGTTCTGCAGCCAGGTCATCTCTGGGGACGTGGAACAAGCTCTCTGCCCTCTTAGCTGTGTCGAGTGGCTGCCTTCAGCTGGACTGCTTTTGGGAGGGGTGGAAGGGGGTGATTGATGCGCGCTCCCTGTCACAGGATCGCCACTTAACAACAACAATGCCATCCAAAACAGTTCAGAAAAACTCTGAGATTGAAATGGACAGGGCAGAAAGTCCTCTAATGCAAAATTTATAAAGTTTTGAGGCCTGTTAGGTTTTAAAGGGGTAGATTAGACCTGATCTACCTCTGGTGTCACTATGAATTAATTCTATTAGCTTCATACAAGAGAACAGAACCAAAAAGGAAAGGCCTGTGACCATAAATATTGTCAATGTGTATGACTATCAAAGGAAGACATCTTGTGTCAGAGTAGTCTGCATGTTTAATGTTCTTTTTCTCCAAAATGTCCATGCAATAAAATCTGTTACAATAATAAACTTAATTATTTAAAATGCTAATACTCACATGTAACATGAGTAAAGTAGTATCTATGTAATGTTGCATGAGTTTGCTGTTATGCATCATAAAGCATTGTGGTCATCAGTCCGAATATTCTTGCTTAAAACAGTGCTAGTCACTGACTAAAGACATGCAGCTTGTTATCCTCCAGATAGATATGCTAGTTTGTTTGTTTGTTTGCCTTTTCCGACCCTGATTCATTGAGTAGAAAACACAATTCATTGACTGGAAAATCAAGAGAAAAATACTGTAACTGATAATGTTAGCTCTGACTGAAATAGGTTTACTCAAAAAAATTCCCATGCTGAATCCTTTAAAATTGTACATAAAAACCACCAAGCTCCTCAGGGCACACGCAGACAGAGTGTAGAAATGCTCTTATGCCCTATCCTCTCCTGTACAGGGAAAAAAACGGAAGGTTTTCTGTCTACCACAACAGCCCCAGCCTTTCATTTCTGATGACTGTGCACACCAAAGCTTTAGCTTGCATCTACCAAGACTGCACTCAACTTTATGGTCTGTTATGTGTTTATAAAAAAAATCAAGATTACAAAGATGACACCTACCCTCCCTTTTCTAGTGACACGTTACTGTGGATTGAAGCTCTCTCCAAGGAAGTCAATGGGAAATTTTCACTTGCAGCTGGTAGACAGCAATATACCTTGTGTTTTTGTTGAAAGCCTTCAGCTTTCGAGGTGTTGTATCCACTGGTTTCACAGTATTTTATAGAGGTTCCCCTTGGACTTGGGTGTGACCATTTTCCCCCAAACTTAAAAAGACACACTTGCTTTTTTACCCAGCCATGTAAGCATGCTTTGCTACAGATCTTCTATACTTCTATAAGATTTTGTCACATTTGTCTTGTTGTAACCTCAAAATATGCATGTACTGTATCTTTGCAATGATACTACTCTCCCTCTAGCTACATGTCAATGTGTGTGTGTGTGTGTGTGCGTGTGTGTGTGTGTGTGTGTGTGTGTGAGTGTGTGAGAGAGAGAGAGAGAGGGAGAGAGAGTGAGAGAGAGAGAGGAGAGAGGAGAGAGAGAGAGAGCGAAAGAAAAAGAGGTGGTGTGGGGAGGGAGAGTGTCCGTACAGTATCTCCATGGGTGTGTGTGGCCTATCCTTCTAAATTCCCAGTGGTGTCTCATGCATATTTAACTTCACTGGTTAAGCAATAGGAAATGTAGGGTACTCTTTTACTCCATATTTTCTGGATTCATAAGCATTTCAGTAGTCCCTAATAGCAGTACAAATAACCACTCAGGCCATACAGCCATTAATAAATTCCCTGAAGTAAATATCTTGACATGGTGCACGGAATCACTGACCTATCAGAATCAGTGCATTTCGAGTGCGCTCCTCCACCCCACCCCCTTTCTGCCATCGCAGGAGCTCGCAGGACAGACAAGAATCAGAAATCCCACGTCTCTTTGAGGCAGCTCCAGACTATCTCTCAGAAGAGGGGACGCCTAACCACTGTCGACAGACATCCAGAAATCAAAGTTAATGGAAGTGAAAGGGGGTAATGTGGTCTGTCACTTGTGTGTAAGTGGTTTTTGTGCATTAAACTGGAAGCCAGGTTCGCTGCCTTTTTTTCATCTGCAGAATGAAGCAACTGACAATGATAACACATGCTATCATACACCAAACATTGAATTTTCTCTTGTACTAGTGGGTAATCACGAGTAACTGGTATTAAGTATTTTTGCGAGTTATATGTTAGCATTTGTATGACCTTTAATCAACATATCCGCAATATCTAGTGGCTGAAAATCTATGTCCATGTTTTTATTTATACATTTTGTAACTATTTCATTAGGCCTATTTTTTCAGGAATAATAATATTACTTCTGAAGTTTCTCACCCCAGTTAAGTTAGATTTTGTCATTCAATAATACATCTATATTCCAGAGGTCTTCAAAATGAAATGTTTGTCAAAGTAATCCTTCAAAAGCAGTGATCGCGGTGGGCATATGGATAAATCAGTGGTGCCAAATAAGAGACTGGTGAAGATTTCAAAATGTTGCATGCCATGTCAAAAATTTTCTTCAAAAGACCATAACCATAAGTTATTGATCAGAGTGTATGCTAATAAACGCCAATCTCATGAAAATAGCATCATCTGTCAATTCAGTTTGCTCACAATTGGTTTAGTTTTAATTCCAGAGTGATTGTGTTGGCTTTTACACAGATGATAGCTACTGGGATATCTGCCAAACAGTACAGGAAAAAGCATGTGTCTATCAGTGATGAAATACACAATGACACAAATGATGGGGAGGTGGTAGAACATCATGCTCTCATTTTTACCCATGATGCCTTTGATTTGTTTCCGCTTGTTTTGCAAGGGGCCATTGTTTGTGAATTTCAGATGCATGACCATCAACATTTCTGTCATCACTCGCATTGATTTACTCATCTATTTCGGAGGTGTCGCAGCCCAGTTCTAAGGCCAGCTCCACCACAGCACAATTTGCATTTTGGTGGTTTGACAAATCTCAAGGTTAAATCCAGTGAGCGATCCCACAATAACAGCAATACTATAAAAAAAAAAGTTGAGGGGAAAAAAAAGGATTTCTCCAGCGGCGTCCTTCCCATCTGATGTGTACAAGTCCCATTGTGTAGATTTATTCTCACATTCCCCACATCCTGCTTTCTGTTAAGGATCAGCAATTTTAAAAGGCAGTACCTTGTTATGTGAATCTCAGAGCACAGTAGGGGCCTTTGTGCCGTGGAAAAAAAGTAAGAAAAAAAACAATGCTATATCCAGGTCCAGCAACAAAAACACAACTCTTCTTTAACGACCATCCTATACTCAAGTGGGACAATTAAATTGGGTCATCGGCAAATAGGTTAGAAAAGTAGATTTTTGTGTGTGTGTGCATGTGCTTTTGTTTTGCTTCCCCTTTCTTACCAATGCATATATATTATTTTAAATTATAAATATATCTGTATTTTACATTTCCTAATTTGCATTTCTCACACTAGAGAAACAAAAAGGGCATTAATAGCACTAGACTGCGGGGTGGGGGTGCGGGGGGTATAACAATTGTATTCTAATGTACACAGAAGTTTATGCTGAGAAGGTTTCACAAAACACAAAAGCAATATACTACTCCAGTTGGACAGAACTAACTATCAGTTACAATAATTTGAATTAGCACCTTTCCAAAGATGTTGTACTGGTTTCTCTTCTTACAATGGCCTGTTTTTCCTTTCCATTATCCCAAAAGTATGCAGCTCTTGCTTTTGTCACCAGGCCAGGTAAGAGACTGTCACTCTTAGAGCATGATGCCCTGAGTGCATCCACACACTCACATGCATTTACACACACACACACACATACATGCATTGAGTCCCATACACACTCAAAGTACCAAACACACAGACATGCACTCACGCACACACACTTAAACACAAACACACACGCGCACACACACACAAGCGTGCGCGTGCGCACACACACACACACACACACACACACACACACACACACACACACACACACACGTGCCACAACAGCGCAGGGACGCTTCCACATCAGAGTGGCGTCTGGCACGCAGCACCCTGGGGAGTCAGGCAGAGTAATGAGTGTTGGAGCTGGGGTTAGGGTTCTTCAGTCACACCAGGAGACATCCCAGCACCGCACACCCCACCCCACCCCCTGCTGCTACACCAAGCATGAGGGCCTCACTGCTCCGCACCCTCTCTTCCTACCCCCACACCCCCCGTCCCCGTCCCACCCCCACCCACGAGAGAGAGCTGGACCGTCCAGAGGAACCGTACGCGGCAGTCCGGAGAGCCCCAAGATAGAGAGTAAGCAAGGGGAGAGAGAGAGAGAGGGACAGAAAGACAGAAAGAGAGATCGGTTGACACCAGTGCGTAGGACAGGGCACTCATCCATACAGATATGGGGGGGGGGTGTGAGGGCAGGCAAAGAGGGTGGAGTGGTGGCCAGGCAGGCAGAGGGGAGGGGGGCCAGAAAGGAAACAGGGGCCAGCCCTGCCCCTCTCCAGCTGTGCCAAATCTTGCTTGGTTATCTCTAAGTGCGGAGTTATAGTAGGAGCGTGGGGGGAGGAGGGGGTGTCGGATGTTTGAAATGGTTTCCATAACTCGGCAACGTGTCTGCCATTTCAGGGCCTGCTTATTTATTAACCAGGCAGAGATGCTCAAGAGGTAAAATGGGAGAAAAGAAAAAAGATACTTGAAGTGACAGCAGCCCTGGATATCAGGGGACCCGTGATGCCAAGGGTGGTTTTATGCGAGCTGACATTTAAAGTGCGCGGCTTGTGTGAAAGTTGGACTGCGAACGGGCCTACACGTGGCATGACATGCCTTTACAAACTGGCATAATTGTAGGAGATGCACCCTCATTGGACTTGTATGAGGCATCTGTTTGCATTGTTTACTCTGCGAACACCAAAGGCAACCATGAAACACGATAGATCTTGGAGGCTGTGAATTATGCACACCGCCAGTCAGGCATTGACCAGAGTTCAGAGGAGGATGACGCTGATCTAAATATACGCCCGACGAGCAGGCACGACAAGACATCTTAACCAAACAAGCCGTCGCATGCTGACATTCGTGACCTTCTCATAATTACGAGGTTCACCTGTTCGAGTCCGAATCTCCTAAACCCCGGGGCGGACCTAAAATGATAAACCATAAAAACTAAAAATAGGCGACGAAGTGAGGAGTTTAAAGGAGGGCTTTTGTGGTTTGCCACTCACTGGAGCAGAAGATCAGAGAGCAGCCTGCGAATAGCCTCTTTCTGTCAGGGAGCACTGGGCACTGTGGGTTACGGCCAGCCGGGGCGTGCTTTTCGAGTCAAGCTGAGCCAGAGAGCACAGGAGTCGGTGTCACGGTCAGAAGGAGTCAGCGCGCCAGCAGAAATGCCACACAGACCACCAGCAGGGACAGACTGACAGAGGCCACTAAATCATACTATACTGATAAAAAAAAAAACAGCTACAAAAGGAGGGCTCGTCTTATCCTACAAAGCCCTCAGTGACCTACTGATAAATCAATAGTTATTTAAATATGAAAATAGTAGGATGGGGAGGAAAACATTAGTTAATGACAAACAAGCAACCTCCCCCGTCATCTTAATAGCTATTTAACAGCAGAAACGCTCAACAGGTCAGTGAAACATTGTGCATGTCTTTACTGTAGCCATGAGGTTGGACAAAGCCATAAAAACGGGGTGTGATTTGTGTGTCTTCAAACTGACGGGAGAACACCACAGCGAGCACACTGGCCCCACCGCTGCCTGGCTGTTGAAAAAGACTGTGTGGCAGGGGATGATCCATCATAAAACAGAAAACTGCACAGATTAGCATCTCATTTTCCTGCCCGAACCCCCTGGGTTAAAACAAGCGAGTAATCACCTGTAAGCGAGAAGAAAGAGAATAAATTGAAAGTCACAGAGGAAAGAGAAGGGGTGGGACACACGCCTCCCATAAGGGGTGAAATGTTGTCAGGCTCCGAGCACGTCACACACTTTGTTATGGAGAGTAATACATTTTAAACTGTGATTGTGTTCCTTTGCCGCATATTGACGTGACTTGGTAGGAATTTTCACACTACATGCCAACATTGAATTTTCTGTCACACCGGCTTAGGTGCATCCAGACGGCCATAAATGATGCCTGCCAGTCAGTGTGAACTTGAGCAGGGCGCCCCAAACTGAATGCCAATAATCTACCCCCACTCCCTCCTCCCCACCCCACCTCCCTCACTGCCTGTAATTGCTATGAATTTAAGAGGGGAGTGGAGTGAATGAATGAAAGGGGGTACTCGGAGGTGGAGGGTGAGCCTCACGGGGGTTCAACATCAAATAATTTATTCATCAATCTGTAGATGGCTACATGCAGGCTGCACATCAGGGCTTCGGCTGTGCTCAGAACCGTGGCCTGGTGTTTACATTTCACCGTGCATCTCTCTCTTTTTTTCTTACAATGGAACTGGCCCACCCTTGATCAGCCAAGCACTGGGGCTCTAAGGCGGAGCAAGTGGAGTGGCACATCACCGCCCGTGTCCCCCAGACCGGTCCCTTCGTTACTAATGCTTCAGCAGATCCACCTCTTCTCATGTATTAGCTGAAATATGCATGTTTTTCTACCCCATTAATTCAGTCAACATACAATTAGTTTGTGCCTATTAATACCCCCCAGGTAGAAGGACCTGGTGTCTGAGACCGCCGTACCTTACACGGCTAGGGAGCACATACGTGTGGGCCTTGTTTTGGTTTTGCCCATTTTCAGAACACCTGTATAAGCTGAGATCAGCAAATTCACATATTAAAACAAATTTCCCTCAACTGTGAATTCACTGGAAATGTAGTCCACTTGGATTTCTTCAATAACAATTATTTAAAAAATGAATAATACATATATGTTTTCTTATTCTTTTTGCATGTATATGGTCATACATGGTATTTTATGCATTGTAATGCACTCATAGTATGACATTAAATCACTTCTCTCAGAAGTACAACTGTTGTGCAGTTTATGATAGTTTATCCCTCTATGTTCACATGATGTTATACTAAGACAGCTATAGAGAGAAAGAAAAATGGAAGGCTGTAATGGTGAATACTAGAAACAAAAATGTGTATTATTTATATGGGACTGTATAAACCAATTTACAAGAAAGTCACTTAAGTGGCGGCATCATTTATTCATGAGCCCGTACACAAGTTAATGGAACTGCAGCTTGGATTCACCTAGAGCAGGATTTTGATGTGTGTGTGTGTGTGTGTGTGTGTGTGTGTGTGTGTGTGTGTGTGTGTGTGTGTGTGTTCATGTCTGTGAAAGAGAGAGAGAGAAAGAGAGAGAGAGGGAGAGAGTGTTTGTGTGTTTGTGCGTGTGTGCCTGTGAGTGTGAGTGTGTGCGTGGGGCAATAAGGCACATTTAAAAAGCATTCAGAAAGCACCTTGATGTGCCTTGCAAGGGTTCAACCCTTTTGTCATATCGCTAAAGGGGAGCTGCATTGTTACTTATTTTTAGATGCAGAGTGCACTGGGATGCTGTGGCAGTTCTTCACGGGCCATGACCGCTAGAATAACACACAATCTAGCCATAACCCTCATTCAACAATGGTACAGTATGTCTCACCACTAGTGAAGAATAATGGTAGGTGTCCTAAACTCTGCCGCAGAATGTACCGTATCTCACAAGGCTGATAAACACATTTAAAAAGTGTTCTTTAAGTGGTGCTTTCACTTGAGAGGCCAGTGTCCATGTCCATGCGATTTTAACCAGTGGTTAAGCGATATTTGGGGGAAATCACCCTCTGAATCAGGGGCTTTTTAATATCCCTGTCAGTCACAGCGTAACCCTCCACTTCCACTTCAAATGAATTGTCTTTAGGTCCTGCTTTGGTGGAGAAAGCTCATCTTTCCACTGCTGATTGTATCGCCGTTTTATTCTCTCTCACATATTGATAACAGAAGGAAAGCAGTTACATATCTTGGGACAAGAGTGAATAGCCTGCCACATATCACTTAAAGGAGGCTAAAAGTGAAGTTGAGTTAGCTATAGTCCGCAAACTTAGGTCATGTAATAATTGTTTTTTTCAAATAATATACAGTGCTGCAAAAGTCTGTTTGTTCCATTTATGTTCCATTCCAAGTGTGAATCAGGTTATGAGTCACCTGCTGAGTTTTTGTTGCCTTGCAAACAGGAATTTAGTCAGAGTACAGCAAAAACGGATGACACACCAGACAGAGCTCTGTGATAGCTAAATATGCTGCATGAATAACTTTATAAGAAATTGAATCAATCACGTAAATACAGTTACCGCATCCTGTTGGAACATACGCGGATCCTTCCCATTAACGGGAGACAGAAGCATCAAAAAGAGTCACTGAATTGAGAGATCACCCGTGATGCATTGAAAGCGGTGCAAATGGGCTTCGCCAACAAGATCAGGAACCAAGTGTGTCGAATGCCTGATAGCGCGGCCAGTCACACATGACCTACTAAGGTTCTGGAGCAGCTACCACGCACAATACACAGTGTAGAGATTCTCTCAGTCATGGAGGCATTTTCCAGAAATCCTGTTGCTTGCCCGTTATCGTGGCAGGCACACACTAGGAAACATTAGCGCAGCTTATGTACAGTTGTGTGCTTGGCGCTGGGCGTGCAGAGCAGCATGGGAAACTGAGCTCCCCTCCTCATGCTGAGCGCTAATAAAGCTCTGAGGAAACAGTGTTCACTGTGGCTCCCACTCCTCCTGTCATAGAGGCTGCTAATAGATTGAAGGATGGCTTCCCAGGCTAAGCATTAAGCCGGGTGTTGGATTAAATTTGGTTTAGAGTGGAAGATAACCACAGAAGTCGGTGATGGTGGCCTCAATGGAAAAAGCGCAGTAGTTCATTTACATTTCCTCAGATGAGAAGATTTTTTTTTTGCATGTTTGGGCCAGTACACTGCTGCATAAGGTGTACTTGTTCTGAATGCGATATAAGTTGAAGAATATGAAACTGGTATTAGTAATAACATAATTTTTTACAATTCAAAGGGGATGGAAATGTTACATGGATATTATCTTTTCTAATTTGGTCAGCTTTTAAGGGTTCAAACCTCTTATAAAAAAAAAACTACAATGAAAGCTCTGCACTCTGTAAATCCACCCAGTGTCCCAACGCAGTATTCCTATAGCCATTTACAACTGTATTAAAAACTATAAAGCAAACGTGTCAGTTGTAGCCTGTCTTCAAGCTTCTCTTAGAGCGGTGTAATAATGTTGAGTGTAGCAAGATCTATCACTGCGGATGTGAAATGTTCGAGTCAGAAGTTATTTGTTCCATCTAATACTGTATTGCTGGGTTGAAATAAATGAAGATTACTTAGTGTTTTCACTCATGTTTATGTATGAGGTAAGGTAGTGCTGTAATCAGGTGTAGGTTGGCAAAAAGTGCCCTTTAAGTGTCACATTTACAGTATTAATAACTCAATTTCCAAGCTGTCAGATGTACTGAATAATCTTCATTCCAAAACTGCCCTTTGGGCCACACCAAGAATAGATGCATGCATTTAATAAGCAGTAGTTTCTCTTGTCAGTGTGTGTGTGTGTGTGTGTGTGTGTGTGTGTGTGTGTGTGTGTGTGTGTGTGTGTGTGTGTGTGTTTCTATGTAAATAATTGTCTGAAAACAACAAGAAGCTACATTGCATGCAAACCATGCTGCCAATGTACATGCTGAAAACTTTCTATTAATCAACAGTCAAGTACTGTAAGTTGAGCCTCATACATAATGAATTGTGCTCAAACCTCATGGGCTTGCCTCATGAAAAAAAGGAGAGAACACAAGTACAATCGGCATCTGAATAAAATTTAACCTGATAGCTGTGCATATTGTTTTTTTTTTTTTAATCATCGGGGACTAAATTATTCATTTACAGTTAGATAGAGTTCAGTTTTGAGTCTTTTTGGAATTGTTTATCCCAGAACTCTGCTGTCTTTCCCCTCATTTTATGGAAGTATACCAGATGTCTATCAAGCCATAAAAAACATCACAACTGTTATTTATAATGAATGTGTATAGGGATGTGCTGGTAAGTCAGTAAATGATTTAGATGATGTAGTATGGCATCTGCAATCCCAAAAACTTTCTTCAACAACAAAAAAATGTCACTTACCATTACGAAGTGATATCTGGGCTGGTAAGAAATGGCTTCCTAATCACACTGCAGAACAGGGGGGAAAAAGTTAGGTTAAGACATATTTTCACCATGGACATGTTTACTTAAGAGTTAAAAAAAAAAATCGACAATTGACTTTCAGGAAAGGAGCTGCTTTTAAAAAGTCAGGTGAACAGGCCACAGTGCAGTGACTTATTTTAATTAGTGAAATTGCTCATTTATACTGTAATGCCCTCAATTATTAGTATTTGTTCAGCAATTGAAAAGCACGTGTTTGCTGATTTTTGTCACTCGGGCGCCCAGACCAGCTCCACGGGCTCTGCCATGCTCCCACCTCGGCCTGTGTGTTCCTCTGGCAGAGGCCGGGGAGGAAAGGGCAGCCGGCCAAGCCAGGGCCGCGGGCCCTCCAGAGCGCCCTGTGAGCAAACAGAAACCTCCCTGCTCTGCCTTTCGTCACCCAGGTCAACTCGACTCTGTTACCGGGGGGGGGGGGGGGGGGTATGGGGGTGGGAGAGACCTTCTCTCAAGCTGAAACTCATGGTTTTCAACATCGCTTATGTCACGCTGCTCTTTCACTTATTGTGCCACAGTGGGTGTATTTTATTGCACCTGAAATGAGAGACTGTGCATAACACAGGCGAGTAATGAGGGTTCGTTAGTGGTTGGCCGCTCGAAGTGGCCGTGTTAGTTTTGGCCCCGGCCATCATAATTTTTGGCACAGGTGCCGAGAGGCAAAGTAGCTCAGCTCCTGACATTTGTTGGCTCAAACTTTGAAAAAGTGAACACATCTAAACTTTCAATGAGCCTTTTGTTTGCTTAGGAGGCCACAGTGCCAACCAGAGGGGAGGGGAGTGTAGGACTTTAAGAATGGACCATTGCTAACATTCCGAAAAGGGCATGATGATCATTGCACTGAAAAAAGTGAGTGAGAGAGAGACAGAAAGTGAGAGAGAGCATTTGAATACTTTGCTCTTTAACACACTATTCAAGAATATATTACCTTTGCTACTTGTAAAAATGCAGAATCATGTATTATACCTAACACCTAACAAGCTCTTTGCTTTGGAAGGGGTTTGGATCCCTCAATAAATACATTTCTGAAATGCTTTGCAGTGTGAATATCAGTGGTTATCTCTAGTTACAACCACCGAACATATTTTCCTCTCCCTCACAATCCCTCATTCAATCCAGAGGACAGGAGGCACTTTCAGACCAGTACAGTGGCAGCCGTTTACAATTCAACAGCTATTTTATTTTCTAATATTAAAAGTTATTTTGAAACTGTGAGGGTTTGTAAAATTATTACTGTCTCACTCAGGCCCACGAATCGCTATGATGAGGTGACAAGTTATCATATTTCCATCTTCCAGGGACTCACTGCTGTCAACAGAAAATTCAAATAGGAGTGACTGGCAGGTACACATTTTACAATTTCATGTGAGAATGCCCGTGATGGAGAGAGTGACACGGCTTCACTAAACGCCTCGCAGGTCTGTCTTTTATTTATTTATTTATTTAGTGTTTCACTCCCCCCCCTCTACAGCAGGCCGCCATCCACTTAAATATATGTAGTAACTACTGACCTCTCATTGCCACTGACAGCCATCTATTAATGTAGCATGAAAATGAGGGTTCAGTGACAACAGAGTGATCTCTCTGTGTGATTTAATCATCACTAACCTTGCTTTAATGGGTTACTCTGACAGTGCATGTAAAATGTCAACATACACATTTAAAGGTTACTCTTAAAGGTTGCGATGTTGTGAGCTCACTAAGCCTTCCTAAATTTTACCACTCAACAATCCAAACACACAAACATACAGTACACACGTTCAATTGGAACATTCTGGGAAAGCAATGCTCTGTTATGACAGAAACTTCAGAAAATGTTCATTGTCTGGGATAAAAATGCATCTTTTGAGAAAGAGGTAAAAGTGACAGTCAACACACCAAAGGTCTTTACAATATCCGTCTCCACATAACAGGATCATTCACTGTGCGGCAGAAAATAATGGATACTCAAAGGAATTTTCAAACAGAAAAAGAAGGCTTAAAAGTATCCTTTCTCCAGAAAGATCCTTATCTGATAGTTATATAAAAAACCTTTCTGATTACCTCCATGTCATTAGACTATGAATTGCTCCTTTGAAAATAATGACTGTGGAGGCTCCAAATCGTTTTAAAAGAAAATATCAAAATGGTTTAAGCTACTTAGGATGAATTCCAATTATATTTTAATATTCAGCTGAGCATATTTTGTGCAGGAGGGGAGAGAAAAAAGAGGCTGTGGCGTCGCATGCATAACTCACTGGAAGTGTTGGCCAGCTGTGCCACTCTACCCCTCCAATCACTTTGTGCATTTTAGTAGCATGGTAATTTAGTGAAGAACTACCTGAGCGATGGCATTTTCAATGAGTAGGTAATCTACTGAGAATTTGTGTATGGTTATGAGCTCACGGTTTCAGGCTGCCAACACAAAAATACATCAAGACCAATTACAATATCAACTTTCAGTCTGATACCCTTGCCACGCAAGTGCATGTATTTCTGCCCCAGGCACTTCAAATTGCATCTAATTTGAAATCTTTGGGGTTTTAATTAAATTTCAGAATATATGGAATTCTTCATTAGTACCTGCTCTGAATAGAAGATTATGTGCACACCTCTCTCTTCCTCATCCTTTCTTTTTCTTTCTGTCTCTCACCCTCTCTTTCTCCCAATCTTCCTTTCTGTCTTCCTAAAGCAAAGGGATGGCTAGACATCTCTACGGATGGTGAGCTGGGGAGGCTGATGAGCAGTGCAGCAAGTTTCACAGTGTGGACGTACTAAATATTATCAAAAAAGATTATTACTCCATTGAGGGATGAGATACTCAGACTTTTAATGGAATCTTATATTTCTCTTAATGATTTGCAAATTGTCATCAGATTACTAGATGCATTCACTCGCTGTTTTATCTTAATGGGAGAAGAAAAGCTATTAGGCAGATTTTTGTCCGTCTTCTTTATGGGTAGATACCCTACAGCAGCTAAATATTGAAACCATTAACTGGGTTTGATGTACTCCTCTCTGTTACAGGATGAATGGTGCATGAATAAACATGCCTTTTATATTTGAGTGGTCTGCTTAGAGCCTCTAATAGCCATGATGTGCTGGCTGGATAAAGGGGACTTCCATTCATCTCCCTCAAGTCAAGACAACTGTAGTCAGACTCATTATTGATGTATATCAAAGGAATTACAACATAACTAGGGGAGATTTATAATCAATGTATGTATATTTGTATGACAGACATACATTGATCTTATCTGGGTCAAAAGTGTCTAGCCTCTCAAGCATTGCTAAGGGGATATGGCCAATTTCCCTGCAGTTCCTGAACGAAGGTGTCAGCCCTCCCCTCCCCTCCCACCTCCCCCTGCGCACACACCTTAGTATGCATAAGCAGGTCAGGGAGCTGATGAACCTGCCTCATGTGCACTCCTGAGCATGTTAGGCCTTAACCTCCACAGTCTGCCACAGAAGAGACAGTCACCTACTGCACACGCTGCATGCAAAAGAGTACGGATACACTCCAAGCAAATGGCACCACTGCAATGGATCCATACAGATACTTCCTATCATGCAATTCTCTTATGGTGCTATGAAACTGCATATTACACCATGTCTAAGAAAATACATGGATTTTTAATAATACTAACAATGTCATTATCTTGTATTTAGAGATATCAAATACAGTATAGCAAACAATGTAGTTGTCCCTGCCCAACATAGATCAAAACTCAAAGCTACATCAATGGCCTTGGTGGAAAAAGGCTACAATGTTGATCTTACTAGAGTGACCGTCTTTGCATATGTAAACCAGGGATCTGCCTGTTGACCTCTTGCCATTTATTGGTGATCACTCTCAACGCAGGACAACTACACTGTTGTTCAAGTCAACAATTTCCGACAAGTTAATGCCATTGAAGCGAGGCTTTGTTTTGAGAGAACCCAATTGAATCACTCCCTGGTTGTGTTAGTCTTGCAGTCTCTCTATAGCAGGCCTTAGTCTTGTTTGTTGAGTTTGTAAAAACATGGGGCTGAGAAACAAGGCAGAGTGCTCTATAGATTTCGCATTTAATGATCCCTGCAGCTCTTGAACAGCAGATCTAAACTGATTCCTTTTGCAAATGATTTCATCAGCATCATTGTTTTGTCCTCAGAGACATTTCCAGCTCACTTAATGTCACATGCCTGACACTCAAAACAAACAGAATGCTGCAACCACTGTATGAAAGCTGAGGGGAAAAAGCAGCTAGCACACTGAGCAACTTCAGAATTCTGCTCCAAATCTATGAACTTAGAGACTTAATGTTGGTGCTTTTGGTACCCTTCAAAGGCTATTGAACAAAGGCCAACAGAACCTATCAAATAAGGTTTCAAATTATGGACGAATTATAATGGGCGGAATTTTGAAGGATCGGGGGAGGGGATGTATCCTTTGAAGGGGGTAAGGCTTCTGGAAATTATGCAGGATCTTATCTTCATCAATGATGCATTTTAAAGTGATACACCATGATAGCCTCAAAGTGGGGGGTGGTAGCACTGGCTAGGGGGGAATTCCAGGAAAGCTCTGATGACATAGTTCACTATATGGTTTTTAATCACCTCACTACTGCTGAAACTGTGAGAGGGGTTTCTTCCCTGTGTGATCTTGGAAGAAAGAAGAGGCCAACATGAGTGGCGTAATGCATGAATCTTGACAACCATCTGAGAGAGTAGTACTGGCACAACCCAACTGCAACTACATAACAGATGTCATGTGAATATATTTCCGAAATGAATTAACAAAAGCGTATTACTGCATGCAAAATAATGCATGTTAGACATTAATGCTATTCTTGCCAATAATTATGACAGTGTCAGAGGTATGTGCATTTCAACTTTATCTTAACAATAAAACACAAAACATGTTATCCACATTTATTCCACTTTTGTAATGTTTTATCCACAATGGTTTCACCCATATTCTGTCTACAGGCACCCTTATACTTCTCTTTAAGAGTAATTTAATGCACCATGAAATGCAGTCCAATTCTAATACAATGCCCTGTCGGAGTCTGTCTGGGTGAAATAGCAGAAATGCACTAAATTGGAAAAGCTGTTTAACCATAAATATTTGCCAAAATGGAGGATATAAAGCCATGCGATTGGTTTCTCCTGATCAATACTGATATCTCTCCTCTCAGCCAATCACACCCCCCTTATTCCCAAATCACCACTTGGAGCATAATCTATTTCCCTGAGGGATTTTATGACCTGTAACGTGTTTATAGCACGCACAGCGTACATGTGCAGCTAAAATTTCAGAGGGTCACTTCAACCCTTATTTAAACAATTTGCACTGCTGCACCATGGATCCACAAGGTCACAACCTCTCACCCGCTCTTTTAAACTTTTCATTAAGTACGGGAGATTACAGGTGCCTCTGTCACCTGAAATGACCTAAATGAAAAGCACTCTCTGCACCAGCCGGGTAAAATTATTTTAGCCCCCCTGAGACGCAGGCAACTCTTTGGAGACCCATAGTCGCACAAGGGCCCCTGCATGGAGCCTTACGGCTACTTCTCTGTTCTGTGCTGTTTAAACAGGTAGTACATGAGTGTGCCAGTCATGCTAAGGTTAGGAAATTATGTTCAGAGGTGGCAGTACACTTCTAATGTCAGTCAGGATTAAGTGGTCTGGGTTGACTGAACTCCCTTTACTGAGGAGAATCCCACTGAAGGTCTGACTGAATGGTGTCACCTCCCAAGGTAAACTTCCAAATTAGCATAGTCTCAAAACATAGTCAAAAAAGCATGTAAGCACATACTCATGTCTGACAGTAACAGAGTCTCTTTGGTTATGCCTGTCAGATTTTTCAACAGTAACTGATAATGTCTGAAGATGTGGGTGAGGTGTCACCCATGCACAAGGGCCAGAACTGTCAATAGCGGCTCATCATCCTCTGTTACATCCCTTTTCAGTAAATGCACGTGACTCCCTAGGCTTAGATCTGTGTACACACATATATAAATATTAATCACAAAACAAAATGCTGCCGCCAGGAGTCCCAGTGCACTGCTACAGTTAAGGGATCAGCAACTAGGGTACCAACAAATCTGGTCAGGGACTGCTACCTCATACATTTTTAGTTTAGGTTATAATAATTGACTTCTTAACACGACCCGCTTACAGGGTGGAATTGGGAATATAAGCATACATGCGTGTCTGTGTGTGTGTGTGTGTGTGTGTGTGTGTGTGTATGTACATACATACATACACACATACACACACACACACATCATTCAGAACTACAAGGTCTTGAACAGAATAGTATCAAGACCCTATTTAAAACAATAACAGACTGAAAAACATGTCTGTCATAATAAGTAAAGCATCCATCATCCATATTGCGGATATGTTGTACCACAAATGTTCTCATACTCATATGTTGAACTAATCATCTAGCATTACATGTTTATAGTTGACTTTGGATATTGAATTAATTGCAATAATACTAAAATGCCAATAAAGACAATACACTTTTAAAAGGTAGGCTACTCCAGGAAGCTTTGCGGTTGAGAATATTCCTGATAATTAGCATTCCTCTTGCCATTTTGTTTTTCCCAAGTGGTCTATTCCTCATTGAAATAGATGAGATACAAAAGTTGGCACCATCACTAGTAGCTGGATTCTGCCACTCAAAAAAAGAAAGAAGAGGGGGGGGAATGGTCATGATTCTCTGTGAATGCTCTGGCTGCCCTGAGGCAAAGACTCGATGTTGATAAGGAGATTAATCCCCAAAGAGCCTCTCATTCCTCTGCAGAGAAATTAAAGCTTGCCACTTTTCCTTTCACCTGTCCTTCTGACAGCTCTGTCAGTGCTAATGTGTCTTACTACACGCCCTAATCCATGTCCTATGGAAAAGAATCATTTATTAAGAAATTAAGAGGGCTCGCCTCCCCTTCAGTCTGGTTGGTCTTCAAAAAGTTGTCTTGATAGCGGTGACAGGGTGATTATCAATGAAAAATTATTTAACAGCACCTCCGGGCCTTTTTTCTGACAAAGCCTAATAAGTCACATGGGTGGATATCAATCAAATCTATCCACTCTGGATTTGGTAAATATTCCCCCAAGTTCAGGCAAATTACCTTGATTATGTGTCTCCACCGCATGAGGCTGGAAGTGACTGTGGGGCATGGGATGGGTTTGGAGAGGAGGCGGTTTTTATGGAGCACAGCAACGGCGTGACATGTTTGCTAATGCAAGAGGATTCAGGAGCTGCAGAGGAAATTAAAAATAAAAAAAAAAGATTTGTAAGAAACTGTGAAACAGAAATTGCAATGGGTTTTCAGTGTGGTGTCTCTCCCTCACTGTTTACCCATTAAATATAGGGCTATTAACCACATAATGATTAGAATAATGAAACCTTAGTGGCTGAAATAGCATAGTACAGTGATTTTAGCTCCAGACCAAATGTATGGCATGTTCCTGGTCAACATATTGGCAAATGCATGAAAAAGTAGGGCCTGTTTCTTAACATGTTTACATATTAGCCTACCACTGTACTGTACCAGACTCTTAACTGACCTTCGAACTTCATGAGTTGTTTAGGCTAGCATTCTACAGCCAATTAGCGCAAACCAGAAAGCTACATCTGATAACAAGCTTAGTTGTTAGTATTTTTATAACAAACAGAAATATAATGGCGTAGACTGTAAGTCTATTCACTGTAAAATATTTGCACAGCACATTTCACCTACATATCCATTTAACTCGAAAAAGAGTAGCATGAGGTTCATTGCTGTTTGCTATTAAGACATTTTAAACTAGCTAACGTTAGCCTCGAAGAACGAGTGGGGACAATCTAGCTAACTTACCAGGAAAATGTGCACAAGTTCACAACCATATTTTTGGCGCATCACACACAAAGTCCGCTCTGTTTATTCGCAAAATTGCATCCAAACAAATCCGAGACCCATGGATTTCTCACTACCCTTGTCATGTTCTCTTTCATGCCATACAATAATGCACCATCCCTCCGTTACCTCGACCTTGCTTCACTGACAAGCGCGTAATCTTCCACTTCCGGTGGAAAAATGTAGGCCCAGGCTTGATGACATGTCCACACATATCTTACAGTCTATGGTCCACACTCACCATAAGAATGGAATAGCCTACCACTATCAATAAGCTAGTTTATTTGAATTATGTAGGAATTCAAGTTACATTAGTGTACAACATTAATATCAAATACAATGGCTAACAATGACAACAGGATAACAAAATGTAGGCTACTGATACCAATGAGTAGCCTAGGCTACTGCTGCTGAAAAGAAACTCAGTGTTGTTGGCTACTTGATCAATGAAGCTGGGGAGAATACAAAGTTGCATCCTTCAAACACATAGGCCTACTGGTTTATTATTAGAGTTTTACACTGGTCTAGACAAAAACGGAGACAAAACCAGAAGTCTCATAATGCATAAAGTCTGTTTGCCTAAGGAGCTCTCAAAGTAGTCCTGTCTCTTACATGACTGAATGCAGTAATGGAACTAAAGCTATAAAATGGTTTTCTTCGGTTAAATTGATTCATGAATTTTGAAGAGAACATTATCTAATGAATTTACTCTGAATAGAAAGCAATTAAAAGGACACATCGGCCTGATTAACCCCAAAGTCAGCCACAGCCACAATTGCTGTACACTTTTAAATGATTTTCATAAAAAAAAACACTGAAGCAGATTTGCTGTCTTTTGCCCTCTGCTAATCCATACAAATTAATGAACAAAAAGTTAATTTCTGTGATGACCCTATTCTGCTATACCCTGGATTACAGTGCACGGTAATATGGTATGTGTCATAGCGCTGAGGAGTAATCAGTGTGTGTGTGTGTGTGTGTGTGTGTGTGTGTGTGTGTGTGTGTATGTGTGTGTTTTCAATCAAGTGATTAACTCTGTAGTGAAGTTCAAGGTTTAGCTGGTTAACCTGACACATTAAAAGGTAGCAGCTCATTTACCATTAGGCTATAAACAAAGTCTGTTTGAACATGCTGAACTCTTCAACTTTTTCTCACCTTTTTCTCCTCCAAAATGAATTGGCTGTGTGATAGAATCGCCATTATTATTCAATTAATAAGCTTTTCTCTCTGTCTTTGTGTTATGACCTATATTCCCAAACTTGGGTTAATAGTGTACCCTCTCTAAAATGTTTGATTTTAAATTTTAATTGAGTTGAGACACTTTCCTAGTTAGAGGATTTTTTTTTCTCTTTGTCAGTAAGCGTTGCAGTAGAAAGTGTGAGCATATTTTAACCTTTAAAATGCTGGTATTAGTGAGTTCTCATCTGAATATCTATATTTACAGTAAAGGTTTTGTTATGTCTATGTGGTACAAAGAAAAGTATACATTTGAAGTCACCTCCATTAGCCACAGCCCTCACTATGTCATGCTGTCTGTATTACAAATGCCAAGATCAACCTTTTGAACTCAGAATTACTTGGTGAAATTACATTTCTGTAGCTTTCCACTCCAACATATTTCACCACTGAAAATGGTTGATTGAAGAGTCCCACAGGAACATATTATAATACAATACAGGTAGACACTCCACCACTAGTTTGCTCTATGCACATAATTCATGCAATGACCTTCAACTGTATAAGAAAGCAAAGCATGATGCCTCCAGCTGCAAACAGATGCAGAGGCTGGTTTTACAAATTAGGCATCATCAGATCAGTTCTCTTCAGACGGTGGACATCAGAGCAGTGGGTAGCCTGTGCATCACGTGTAAACAACACAATAGATTTGTAATGCATTAACACAAAAGGAAGAAAATACCAATACTTTTTTGAAGATTCCGTTAAAAACTGTAAATAGACGACAATGAAATGCTGAACATTTTGTGGAGATAGAGAGCATCACATAGGAGTACATTACAGTGAGGGCTTCAAAACTACTTGATGTATGAATTTTGTTTCTTGTTTTCTTCTCCCATCACTGACATACACAATTCGCCCTGGTGCTATATTGACCAAGCTTTTGCTAACAGTGGCTCAAAGAGAATCAATATCATGGGAGAAGTTTACCCCAGCATCTCTCTTCCACCTGACAAATGCCTTCGCGAGGACCTAGTTTATTCGCTGTTTGCTGTGGCCATTAATGACTGTGTCTTGTTTTTCACCAGTCATCTCAATGGGCTGTTGATAAAGATTTTGCATCATGTTCCAAGTGTCAGGCCTGTCAGTTTTGCTGAAGCATTTGACCAGAAGGAGGGAAAAAATGCAGGGGGAGCTATTGATTACAGCTTCTCGGTGTCACTTGTTCACTAGGATTTAGGTATTGATGAGCCCGCGAGTGAAAACAAGCTCTCTCCCATGTGGGCCTCTTACCAAGAGGAGTAAAAATGCAAAGTTGGAGAAAATATTCAGCTGGTGCCGGAGTCCGAGGGATTCCACCATCGATTGGAATGCACCTTCATGTCTCTTTTTCTTTGTCAGAGAGACAAATCTGTGGAGTCTGGACGTTTTATATACCATTTGAAGCCAGGTCTCTGAAAATGATGGATTTGTGCATCAGATAAATTAGATTTCACAGGGAGTGTGCAGCTCGGATGCTGTCAGGGCTGACAATGACTGGAGTATTAATAACAATAATTGAGTTTGGGGGTACGTATACGGAGGGAACTGGGTACCTTGCCATTTTTGTAAATCATTTATGTCTTCAGCTTGTCTAATATAGGAGAATATGGCAGATAATGTGGCCATTAAAGCAGATGGGATTGTGCCGAGCAGGGGGCTCAGAAGTCAATCCACCAGCTTTGTGGTCTGTTCTTGATCGTCTTCATAATTGTTTTTCCTCATTATTACTTTAAACATGTATTAGATTCTAACAACAAAATAAAACACTGTTGTCTTCACCATATAAGTGCCTACACCAAGTTTTATATTGTTAAGCCTCAACATGGAATTATAATACATATTCAATGTCAAAGCTTATGTTTTTTTGTTGTCCACCAGGCACAAACAAGCAAGCCATTCCCCCCACCTCTCTCCCTTTCTCTCCTCTCTCTCTCTCATTCTGAGGTCAGCCTCATGTTTCATGACTTCCTGATTCGGATCAGTCTGCCTCTGGCCCCCCTGTTGAATGGTCATGGCGTGGAGACAAAGGATGCTGGCAGTCCAGTGACTCGTGAGAGTGAGGCCAGAACACGGAGTGAGGAGGCCAGACCACCCGTCCTAGCCCCCACCCTGCTCCACTAAGCGCTTACTCCCCCACCATTAGTGTCCAGCCACCATCAGACGACACAGAGAGGGAGGGATGCAGCAGCCCTCAGTAGGCCCCAGAGCCAAAATAACAAGTAGCCTATACCTACGGTGGCAAAGTAATCATTTGATTTTGTATGGCTGTGATACAAATCAGGCCACATTTACAGAAACCACATAAACACTCGTTTGCAATCCGAATCAACCATATCTAGCCTATCTATAATGTATTTTGTTATTGATGGTTCTGCTTCTATTCTATCTTCACTATCATTTCAAAACTGTCACACCTGTCTTGATTGTCTGACTGACAGGAGTAACACGATACACATGGCAGGCCAGCTTTCAGTATAAAGAGACTTCCATCTGGGGGAATCAAGGTCACTCCTCCTAACTTCTGAACAAATGCTGATTTGGTATTATATCCAATGACTAATATCTAACCTAAAGTTAAATTAAGCATTTACCATTGTTTTATTGTATTACTCTACCTCCTCTGTCCTTGTGCTTTGTTCTGGCTTTAGATTCTATTTTGAATGCCTATGAACATGGTTTTATGGCTGCATGGGGTGTGTTGGAGAGGTAGGAAGGGAGAGAGGAGGGGGGATGGAGGGAGAGACGGAGGCAGATGGACGTAGACCAGGGGCATCGCGTCCTAATGTGCCCCAGTCTTTAAGGAAGCATCTGTTTTGTTGAAGGACAGGCTCCAGTCCAGGACTACTGTGCATTCCAACCAAGTGAAACAAGAGCATGAATACAATCTATACAAGCTATTCAAATACTCATTTCTACAAAATGACCTGGCCTATACAGCTATGGTCACACATTTCCATGTTTTTAAACATAACAAATAAGGAAATAATACATGTACAGTGTTGTAATATGCAATCTGTGCGTACTCTGGTGCAGTGGCGGAGAGACACTTTTGCTACTATAATGCGTTTTTTTTATTATTATTATTTTATTTTATTTTATTTGTCATCCAGACAGAATAGAATAAAATAGTACACAATTTCAAACATCTGAGTTGGATTTTGAATGCTGAGAAGTCACTCCAGGTTGAGGATATTGTGTCTGTGTGTAAAGCAAAGGCATGTGCACGGAGCCCTGATTGTACACTCTTTAAGCGTTGTTTATGTTCCTAGTGGTTTATGGGTTTTGTCTACTCAGGACCACAGAGTTGCAGATTATGTTACCACATGATTGGCAAAGACGTGTGTTTATACATAACAAACACAGCTATTCTGAAACCATTCAAATAAAATCCAAGAGCAGGAAATTACAAATTAAACTTCACCAACACGGAGAAATGTAACACAAATATTTGAGGAGAAACTTAATGAGATAATAAGAGGTGAAGAAAAATGTTGGTATTACTTTACCATTGCTTCAGCCAAGGGCTTGTTCAGGCCACAATCTCAAGTGCCGACAGTGGAAGTAAATCAACCAAACTGAGCCTACAATATATTTAAATCATAAGGCAGACACAATAATCATGTGATGGCTTTTACCACATGGTTAGCATATGATGTGTGTTAAGTCTACATGCTCAAATGCTGGCACAGGAACTGACATAGATACAATTTGCTGTGCATAGTGAGTAAGTGACAACATGTAATGTTCAGAGGGAAAATATATAGGTGCATTCATTTTTGAACTGAGTCCAGAGTTTCTCATTTCCATTGACCCATTTTATACAAATGATCCACATGAAAGCAGACAGGATGTATTGCACAGTGTGGGGAAGCGTTTGATATCCCACAACAGTGCAGCGTGCCGGGGCTGCTGCTGCTGCTGCCGTCCTCTCCTCCACTGGATCCACTCATGTGCTGTGTGATTTCCAATAGAGGGCAGTGCAGTTTAGAGGAAATGCATGCAAACAAACACACACAGAGAGACACACACACACAGAGACAGACACACACACACTCATCTAGAGCTCCATGTTGTGCTAAATATTTAACTCAAAAATAGACAGTGGTTTGTACAGTTTCACAATTGCACCATGAGAATGAAATTCCTTTTTCCCCCCCATTTTTTTCTGTTTTTGGTAAACGAGCCTTACAGTGGGAAAGGGGGCCTGTTATTGGCCATGCTCCCCACTCAAACGTGCAGAGCACCACTTCTCCACACAAACTGGACATTTGTATGTATATATACAGGCAGGGCTGGGTGGGGGAAGGCACTGGGCAGCCAGACAGGTAGATGAAGAATGGCCCATCCACTGCCAGTGATTTCTGAGATTGCTAATGATGCCCAGACAGCAGGCTGCAGCCAGCACTAATGAAAGGTGCTGTGACTCTAGAACCTCAAGGGGTTCTATTTAAAGGAGAGAGATACAGAGGGGGAGAGAGAGAGATACAGAGGGAGAGATATTCAACTATCTGGTGTCACTATGAGTATCTCATCTTCCATTTTATTCTTTTCTTCTTTTCTATTTCTGTTGGCCGCTATGTAAACCTTCTTATCTGGTTTGCAAGGTTTGGATGCACTCTTCAGGATGTCCTTTTTGAAGACGCCATAGTGATAACTTGAGGGTGGAAGTTGTAATTGCCTTAATGTATGAACTTGATCATCCAAGAGTCTGACAGCAGAGATTGATGACAGTTTCTCTTCCCTGTGTATCACAGTATGTCAAGAATCAGTAGGGAAAAAAGGCTAAGCCTATGTCCTGCATTACATAGTGTGTGTGTGTGTGTGTGTGTGTGTGTGTGTGTGTGTGTGTGTGTGTATGTGTGTGTGTGTGTGTGTGTGTGTGTGTGTGTGTGTGTGTGTGCGTGTGCGTGTGCGTGTGCGTGTGTGTGTGCGTGTGCGCGTGCGCGTGTGCATATGTGTGTGTGTAAAATGAGTAAAGCACCGCCACATTTTTTGCTCAAATTGAGCAATTTGCTCCTCTCCATTACGTGTCGTTAAAGTCAGTGATATTGAGAGTGACTTCATATATCATCGGAGACGCAGACAAACTCCCCTTGCTCTTGGGCACTGGTAATAGGGAAGCCTTGGAGGAGCATGACTGTCTTGCAGAGAATTCCATTGAACATTCATTAACCTGCATGACCCAGCAAACCTGGCCAGTGGCCACGGTAGATTTCATCACAACAGTTGATGCAACATTGTCCTCACCTCACCCCTATCATCTTTTATCAATACATTTCTGTTGTTATTATCATTTTTTTGGTAGCAGTAGTTGTTTTAGTACCATTGGTTGCCCGGTTTTCAAGTTTAAGGCATTTTTTCAAGCACAGTGGTAACGTTTGTTTATGATTGACTGGCAGTTTTAATCAAAATGAGAGAATAATGGCAAAATACATACTGCCAGTACTGTTAATTTGGTCAACCTTTGTCAGTCTCACGCCAAGTCAGACTGGAAAGTTGTCTTAATTTACTGTACGGTGCCGTCAAATTTGATGTTCCTTGACTTGGCTGAAAACTGGTTATAAATCACTAGCATTTTTGGAGGCAACATTATAAATTGGGTGTTAATCCAAAGAGTAATAACTAGAAGAAGTGAATTTTAATGTAAAAATAGTAGATAATAATACAATATAATTGTTTTGAAGGAAATCCACCTTAAGTCCACCTTGAATGGCTGAATGTAGGTCGTTCTAGTACAGTAGTAGTAGTAGTTGTTGTGGTGGTGGTGGTGAAAGTAGTAGTAGGAGTAGTGGGAGTAATATTCATGTTATTATAGTTAACACCGTAGTTAACAAGGATGTTGTTTGTGTTCTTACTGTAGATGTTGACTGAGTGTTGTGGTTTGGTTTTAATTATGATTATTTAGCAGGTTCATCCAGCTGTAGCTGGCTTGAGAGATGATTATCATGTTCCTGGCTTTGTGTTTGCCTTTGATGTTCACCTCGCCATGGCCTCTCTGCCCCCTCCAGCACGGCCTCCCAGCAGCAGCCCTGTGTGGTGGCAGATACAGTGCCGTGCCCCAAAAATGTGAGAAGAATATGATTTTTAAAAAAGATAGCCATGTCCTTTCAGGCTCCAAAGTGGGCTCTACTGACCTATCCGGTTTCCTCCCCTTCAGCCCGGCTCGCTTTGAACTGCTGACATTGAGTCTCTGTGCAGCCAGCCTCGACAGCTGGCTCTGCGGCATCTAATACCAACACATGCTGTTTTAGCCCATTTCCAGAGAGAAAGATAATGAAAGATTCAAAAATAATATTTGTTTTGGCGGAACTACCTTTATAATGAAATGGATGCCCTTGACCAGGGGAAAAATGGCTTTTTTTTCCAAGCGGGGCGGGAGAAGGAGCAAGTGGGCCCTCTGTCTCTTTGAAAAGTGTTTGTGTTTGTGGGTCAAAGTGTTGTTTTTTTCCCCTTCCTCTTTCTGTACGCATGCTATGCCATAAACAGACAGTATACTGTACAGATCTCCGTCTCTCCCAGACTCTTTCTCCTCCTACCTCCCACCCCCTCGACATTGTACTCTTATCAGGTAGAGGAAATGCTTGTCTCCCTGCAATGCTTGTCTTTTGACTGTTCCTTTTAAATTCAAAAGGATAGAGGCCATATGCGTTCCTCACACAAGACTTACTCGGCTAACCTGCAGGAATTCTATTTTTCTGCTGAATAAAATATAGCTGGTCATGTCCCTTAATAAATAATATATTTCTGATTATAGATGTAGCTACTTTGAGAATACCACAAAATCCAAAGCCATGAATTTCTTTATGTTTTTTCATTTGAAATATTTTCAAGTTATGGCCGTTGCACACCCTATACAAAGATATGAATTATTAATTATAGACTACTGACTGCTGAGTTTGCTTTAAGAGAGCTTGAGATGGTTGGCAGGGGATTGAGTCACTCTCTCCTTTTTCCCTTTCTCTCTTCCCTCTCTCCCCCTCACAGCTCTCATGCTCGCCACTGGTTGTTTTACCACAGTAGCCGTGACTGTCATGTTGGAATTGCGATGTGACAGAAAATGGAAACTTGTTAAATGCACTTAATACAAAATATAAGTATCTGAATGATGGTGCTTGTGGTGTATTTATAAGTATAAACAAACTTTTATGTTTTTTTTTTATTCCATGCACGTGAAAACACACCAGTGTCTCTTTTGGCTTTGTGTGATGATGAAAACCACATCACTATATAGGAAATAAACAGAGCAGTTGTCAGAATGAAAGTAACACCCGGAGTAATACATGCATACTGTAAGTGAGTTTCCGTGTATGTGTGTGTATTTCCGTGTGTGTGTGTGTTTGAGTGAACATGTGTATAATGTGTGTGTCTCTGAACGAGGACAGCCGAGAGGACAAGGTTCACAGACGGCGTAATTCCGGCAAGCTTGCGGAGGAGAAGGAGGAGATTTGGATGGCAGGAGGAGCAGAGCTGGAGCAGAAGTTGGAGCTCAGAGTCTTGCCTCCCTCTTGGATTTCTCTTGGCGGTGCCCTGGCGGAGCCTGTCTGCAACATTTCCCCCATCACACGTTTTTCAACAGCCTCAGGTTGGATTTGCTTTCTGTAGCTAATATCAACACGCTCATGTAGCGCTAAATGCGTTCGACATTAAGAAAACAGCTCTGCTCTACACTGCCTCAGTATGTATTCATATCACCTACATGCAATACATTTCTGTGTGATTGAGTGTGTGTGTGTGGTGTGTGGGTGAGTGTGTGTGTGTGTGTGTGTGTGTGTGTGTGTGTGTGTGTGTGTGTGTGTGAGAGAGAGAGAGAGAGAGAGAGAGAGAGAGAGAGAGAGAGAGAGAGAGAGAGAGAGAGAGAGGGTGTGTGTGTGTGTGTGTGTGTGCGTGTCTCTCTTTCCCTGTTCATTCATTTTGTGGGGTAGCCATGTGCACTGGACTAGGGTTTCATGTGTGGGATATGGTTGTCTTAGAATGTCAGGCCACACAACCATAAACTCGGATTAATCTTTCCGCGAAGTGAAATGATTTATTTGTAGCGTTTGTGTTTACATTTGTGTGTCTGTGTGTGTATGTGCCTGTGTCAGATTTCACTGCTTACTTGCATAATTGTTGACACACTGATGACTTTGTTCATGGATGTGTATGTTTGTTTTCAAGAATGTAGACTCACTTGAATATTTATGTCAATATACATATCCCAAACATGGGGTGAGTTTGTGTTTCCATGACTCTGGGTTTAGCTAAGACTGACCTCTGACTTTATGACATCTTTTTTATATTATCTCTCTAGATCCTCACCTGAAGTCACCTTTGTTCAGCAGTCTAAGGTACCTGTAAGGGGCTGGCACAGGAAGTGACTGCATTAGCCTCCAGAATATACACGCAGCTCGGATAAAATGATTTCTGCGTAGCAGTGGGATACTCTGTATATGCAGCATGGCTGTCATATATGTGTTGGGGATTATTCTAAATATCTAGTCTTCACACAAAGAAATCAATGTCAGTATGACAACCCTAGGGGTTTGCACATTTCTGCGCAATCACCCATCATATATTTTGTTAAGAGAAGTGTTTTGTTTTGAGCCTGGTGATATTTTTGTTTCTCCCCAAAAAGCATTTATTTTGAGAGCAAACAGCAATCCGAGGGAGTCTGACGAAAAGCAGCCCCCCCACGACACCCCCTCTCTGCCCCCCCTCCCCCCAGTGGAGCGTGGGGTTACATGATGATGGGGCAGCTGGAGTGTGTGGTGGGACGGGGGGCCCGGTGCAGGTAGGAGCAAGAGAGAGAGAGAGAGAGGGAGGGAGAGAGGGAGAGGGCAGGGGTCCAGCCGCTCACCCCGGACCCAGTGGCACCAGCCCCAGACAGCCAGCTAGGTCTGGGCTCCATCACTCCCAGGTCCCCCCAGACAAAGATCTATATATCCCGGGCTGGGCGAGCGCGGTGGGAAGTGAGGGCTTGAGTGCCGGGCAGCGAGGTGAAAATTGAAATGAACGTGTTGCTTTGACAGGCAGCTTGATTGATGATGGGCGAACCATTGACAGATCTCCCTTCTAAAAGTTTTTCAGCAGTGCGCCCGTAGCTCGGTGGAGGCCAGGCCTGCCCAGAGAGAGAGGTTGTGTGTGCAGACGGACAGGCAGAAGAGGTGGGGGTTGGGTGGGGAGTGGAGGGAGGGAGGGGTGGGTGGGGGGTGGGGGGTCATATGAGCGGAGAGCTGGAGATAGCCTGACACGATCATTGTGCGTGAGCACACCTTTATTTCTCCAGAGGCTAATTATTTCCCAGCTGAAAGAGGAGGCGCTCGGTGGACTGCGGCGGATATGTGCATTTTAGATTAGATAAATACAAATAAGCAGGAGGAAAGAGGCCGAAGACAAATGATTAGTCAAAAGCACTTATGATGCAAGAGAGAGGATATTGAGGTTGTTTGTGGAAAAGGCATATCCACCTAGCTTGTTTTTAATTACATTTTTGACGGACTTTTACCCCCAAAAAATAACCAAAAGCACTATCCTCGAGAGCATCTCTCGCAAAAACACGTGTTGAGGTGCAATAATTAGGCTGTGTATTCCTGTAGAAACAATGGGACTCACAGAACAGCCTAAAAATAAAACTGCAACAGTTTTGCCCACAGGCCAGAATTTGTGGCTGGGTCCCGCTTTCTTGCATGCTTTTGAGAGCAATCAGATCATTCCATTTTTCATCCTTTCACTCAGTGGTGCCCTGGCCACTGACGTTCTGCTTTTGGGTCGTAACTGGAGAGATTCTCCTTAGGACCCCATTTGCAGCACTTCCCCTGTTATTTTTAGAGACTGTGTTGCATTGTGGGTAGAGGGAGCTGCAGAATGTGCTCTGGCACGGGTACGCAAGCCCCAGCAGTGAATGTGTGTCTGTGTCTCTGTGTGTATGTGTGTATGTCTCTGTGTGTGTGTGTGTTCAGGACACTGAAAGCTGTATCATTAAACAACGTGATTTGGCCTAAATATTACATAAATATGATTATTTTTGTGTCTTGAAGGCAATAATTGGCAGCATGCTCTGCCAGAAGGCTGCTCTGCTCAGCTTCTGTCCTGGAAGGCAGAGAGAATCTATTATGAGTCTGTGAATAGGTAACATTACTTATTTTACAAAACAAAGAAGAATAAAAGAGAAAACAAAATCTTCTGCTCTTCTTTGAACAAGGGAAATACAAACGGAACAATAGCTCTCCTTTATCTGGTCTCATTAGAGCAGCTCTGAGGAGGGTGTACTGTATGTTCTGTTCTGCATGTTCATCGCCATAAGTCCCATGAAGATTTGATTTAAGGCAGGGGGAAACCCTGGGTAATAAAGACATAGAGGTACGCTGTGGTCCATGTTTCATGTAATTTAGTTGATCTATAACATTCATTTTCGAAAGCATCCCCACTGAGCTTGTTGAATCACCGTTGACCACTCAAGCCATATAAATCGGAATTGACTAAAGATATTAACCAAGCTAAGCTCTAATAAAGTAATATAGCTAAGCCTTAATACATGCTCCCAACAGTTGATAAGCTGCCCCAGAGAATCTGTTCCATTCTAAGTGTATGTGTGCATGAGTTTGGTGCGCTTTAATAAAGAATGGATGATATTGACACAATCTTCTTGGTCACTGTTCAAGTTTGTGCCACTGCGCTAATGCTTTTGATCTGTGAGGGATTCTGTTGTGCTGTACGCGGTGTGCCCACGCACAACACCTTGTAATTAAATGTACTTTCTCTGGAATGAAGAGCAAACCCCAAAGCTAAAAGTCATTGTGTGTTTGTGTGAGCTCATGTTTTGACCCCTTCACAAAAAAGTTTAACAGCAAAAACAAATCAACTTATTTACGTGTTGTATTCTTTTTTTAATTTCTGGCATCATATTTTCAGTTAATCAGAGCTGTTTGTTACCCATGGGGGTTTTGAATGTAAAATGTGCATTTTTCCCCTGCACTAATATTCCTGATTGTAATTTTATGGTAGGATTTTTCTGTCCTCCAGGGAGAGTTCCTTTTGGCATCATAAACCTCCAGAGCCCTGCAGACTGATAACCACTCATTATCTCACCGTACCAGCATGCTGCATTTTGTAAAACACAACTCCTTCACAAACCAATAAGCGAAAATATTTTATAATACGTATACCAGCCTGGCTTCAATTACACTGCTTGGCACACCTATGTACGATTACCTATGATCTGCCATGGATGAAGAAATGGAGCACAGTTGCTTCTGGTAAATTACTTTGTTTCATTTGTTTTGGATTTCTTGTGTCCATATTGGAATGGTAAACTGCCCAATCACTACACCTTTACTGTTCATGAGTAAGACACATTTCTCTGTGAACCCAAACAGCCACATTAGATACAGATGCACTTCTGGAGAAGACGCCTAAATAAAGGAACAAATAAATAACAGCCCATGTGTTGTTGACCTTAAAGGGGTCATGCCGCAGGAAATCATTTGTTCTTGTTGCCATTGAAATAAGATATGTCAATGTGACTAGGGGACGCACAGGCCTTTTCCAATTGGACTGTACCCTTCCCTACCTTTGATGGTAATAAAAAGGAAATTGTCATTGAGCAAGGGTGAATAATTCCTGGAAAATGCCTAAAGATGTATGTTTATAAAATCAAATATCAAAATAAAAGCTTCAGCTGCAAGATCAGCCTATTTTTTTTCCTATAAGGCTTTCCGAGCATACTAGAGCATCATGGGAAAAAACGAGCCAAGAAATTTTTCAATAAAAATCCTTGCAGACTTCACAAAAGCGTCTCAGGGAATGTTAGGAAATAATTGAAAAGTGTATGGCATGGCTCCTTTAATGGTCTTCATTTCCACGCAGACGCTCTCCTGTAGACTTATTTCTCTTAAAGGCCTGTAACAAACACTGGCCTGCTGATCGTTGCCAGGAAGGCGAAGGCAATGCAGCTGAAGAGCTTAAAACACTTAATTCACATGACCTCTGACCCCGTGGCCTGTCATGTGACTATTGATTTCCAATGCCTGGAGGATCTATACCACCCAACGAGTGTGATGCTGTAGAATCGGAGGCCTCGGCTCGCCGTCGCTCTTTCCATTACTTCAGATCTGCTGGCAGCGCGGCCGGCTGGGGACAGCAAGTGTCTCCTGGTTACCAGCGGAGACGTGACCGCCTCCTAATGTTGGCGAGTAGTTAACAAACACACAGATCAGCCGGCTCTCACGGACCTCCCCGCTCTCCTCCGCTTGTCTCGCGGTCCCCCTTGCACTTGGGGATTTTCTCTGTGTTAGCAAGTCAACAATCAACACGCCGAGCGGAGCCAGGTCACCCGAGTGACCCGGGCCACTCTTGGTCACTGAATATTCCAGAATCGACTTAAGGGATGCAAAAGAGGGGGGGAGCTGGATTCAATAGGGTCTGTAATCATCTTAATGACCGAAAAACACCAGCCTGAGAAACACAGCTCAGCTCCCGTGCATTTGGCAACTGAGTAAAACATTGCTTTGTCCTTTTTTTACACTGACTCTTACAGCTCACACTGGTGTAGCAAAACTGAGCATAATAGGTTGATGTAATGACTTGATTACGCTCCAGATCCATTTATGGTTCAGTACAATTGGCTGGCATGGCAACAGAGTGCAAAACACAGAGGTAAGCAGAGTGTGAGAGCAAGACTGAGAGGGACACAGCTTGGTAAAAAGGACAGCTTAACTGGCATCCAAACAGCTTGAGAGGATGCAGTGTTTGACAAGAGAAAGGATGTGTGGAAGAGGGCTGGAAGAATCAAACCTGTGCTTCTCCGCCTATACAACCACATTTCAAAATGCGACAAACAGAACACAACTAACACAGACACACACACACACACACACACACACACACACAGAGAAAGACACACACACAAACAAAATGTCATAAACAACCCACTGAATAACAGCCAAATTGGTAGAACTTGGAGGCTAATAGGATCATTAGCCCTCCTCTCTGTATGTTTTGGACATTGTGTGAGCTGCTGCGCACTCTCCTCCTCCTCGTAGCAGATTGCCGGAGCAGGCTGACGGCGAGCAGCTAGCTCAGCAGTGCTGGGTGAAAACTGCCATCTTCCTGTGGATTTACAGCTGCCGCTTCTGCTTCTTCAATTAGTTCTATAGCACACAGATGTTGCTTAAATGTTGCTGCTAATGATATCGCAATAAGTGTAAGATTCATGCCATATTCTGAGGCACGTAAATTTCTCAAGTGGCACAATTAAAGTGGAAATATTGGGTAGGTGTGCAGGAGAGAGTGGCTTGGCAGCACCCGGTGGCTTGGAAGGCTCTCCATCTCCTCTGTAATGGTCTGGAATGGGATGGAGTCCACTTAACTGCTGAATCACAGACCTTGCTTTTCTGTTTGCTGAGGAGTGCAACATAAACAAAGTGTGTGATATTGGGACTAGAGGAGTGTGGGTACTACTAAGTGCCCAACTTTGCCAAGATGGAAAGACTCATTTCAATGAGCACTTCGACCTGTGTACATTTTCTCCATCGTGTTTGAGATCCATACTGGATATTAATGTGAAACCCATTTAGCTGGTGTCCCCTATACAAGCGAGTGTCTTGTCTGAGATCACACTCAATAATAACATGGAGGTGGAGGGATGTGAGGACGGATGGCTTTTTTCCCGTGCGTCGCCCACCTCACCTAACGTGCCTCTGGTGCTGAGGCTCGCACACTATATTGTGTTCCACAGCCACTTCTCTTTCACCATGGCTTTACCTCAAGCCAGACCAGTGACCCGAACACGGGAGGTTACAGGTAGCTATCACTTTCCCCTGCTCCCTGTGGAGAAAAAAAACAGCAGTGCCTTTTTCCCTCTTTTTTTCCTTATCTTTTTCAGTCTTACCTCCGCCGGCAGCCACCACATTCTTCCCCGACACGACATTTGAAATATTAGTGATGGATCCCAATTAAAATAGACAGAGATCTGCATTTGCAAAGGTAATGTGACATTATTATAATTGACAAATATGCATTACAATTCTCAGAGGTCTGATATCACATTTATTTTTTATATATACATGTTTTTTTCCCTGTTAATGGCAAGGTCAACCTGTCACTTGACAGCATTCAACATTCCAACAAACACAAGAGCACTAAATGCTGGAGACAAAGACAACAGACAATAATGATGATGAAAGCAACGTCACCTCCAAGAGTATTCCCGCTTATGGAGAAAGTCTATTTATAGCTAACATATATCATTTAAATATGCTTTCAGTACCTTTCTCTTCTGCCGTCATGTTCACAAAAAGGGAAGAAAAGCTCCATTATTATATGTAAAATACACTCTTACTAGTTTGTGATATGAAGTGCTTGCATAGACTGTCACTCTGAGGGGATCAAGGAGAAGCATCATAAAAAGCTTTTGAAAAGAAACCAGGGGAGTGGGAAAAATCATTCCCACATTCTTTCACTCACGCTGGATGTGTGCGTCTTTAGCCCTGTGACAGCTCATGAAATGTAGATAGTGATTATGCCAGATAGGCAGTTAACCCCCATGCAAGAGTGAAATGTTTGTCTTAACACAAGCACAAGCTTGATCGTGTCAATCAACACAGCCCCACTAACAAGGGAGCAGTAGACAAATACAAATATCTGGGTTGAATATGTTCAGTCTGACTCTGCAGGCCCTCCTCCTGCAACACTCTTTCTTCCCTGCAACTAGTTTTCGCCAAGTGTGTTTTGACATGACTCATAGCGCTCCCCTATGTAGTAGAAATGTCACCGTAGCCCCACTGCTGTGAAGGCGCTGGCATGAATGCAGAGAGGCTACTGAGACTTGAGACTTGGCTTTGTACATTTACTGGCTCAGCCTAGCCTGTAATTTTGTAAACTGACCTCGCGCCACACTCCTGGTTTTTATTTTGTGTTATTATGAGCAGCTAACGAAGGATCGCTCGAGTGGTTTTAATGGCAGATATCACACCTTGTCTGACAACACTATTTCCACTCGGAGTAGAGAATCGTGTACTTGCTCGAGGTCACAAACTTTCTTAGGCAAACACTTGAAGGAAATTCTTGAAAACTTTGTGAAAAACTCCCAACAGTGTATTCATATAGAGAGTGCTGTATTCCAAAATAATTGAATATACAAAAGTATGCGTGTGTGTATTTTCCTATTTGATTTTTGTTTACTTTCCTGTGTGAAAAATCATCAAAAAAAAAAAAAAAATTGCAGGACGACTTTAATGTACTTCACATGCGCCCGCATTATTCATCAACGCCCAGATAAAGTTAGACAGGCCTTGATGTCATTTCATTTTTGCACAGAATCAGCACAAACTCAAACCAGCGTACCCACCACAAGAACACATTCAGAAGAGGACCATCTGTCTTTCACTACAAAGTCACCCACAGATACCAGGAGCCTTCAGACAGCGTTATCCATGCCTGTATTAATACAACAGCAAAAGGACACCTACTTTACAATATACAGTACCGGATAGAAAGCATCAGCCTGGTAAATAGCATGTGACTATGATTTACAGCGTAGGTCTCTAATGTAGCAAAAGCTGTGGTCCAAAAGCTGAAGTGTTTGGATGGTTGAAAAATAGCACAGCATTATATGAGCTCAGCTGATGTAACTCACCTCAGGGTCTTTTCCTCCTTTTTTTCTTGCTCACGCCAGTGCACTGTGGTCTATGGCTATATCAAGTCTTAAAGGTTAATCTCCCCATTGTGATTCATTGTCACTTTAGCATTTATATTCAGCTTACAGTCTCAGGATTTCTCCACCCCCCCCCCCTCCCTCCCTCCCTCCCCCCTCTTGCTCTCCTTCTTTTTTCCCTGGTCTTAAGCTTCTCTGGTTATCTGCACTATGACTTATTATCTCCTCACAATTTCCCCCGAATCACAGAGTGAAACATAGCCTGTAACTTCTCTAAATGTCCTCCCGGTCGCCAGAGTGCCGCATGTCTGAGGGCAAGTCCGTGCTATTTATTCAGCCAACGGGGAGATACAGCTAAGCCTCTTTCCAGGGAACTCAGCGAAGCCTGTAGAGTACAGATCAGGTGTCACTGTATTCATGTTAGGCTCTATAACATGTCCCGGCCTATAACCAGAGGTGAACCCATTACATGCTACACGGCTAAATCTATTTGCATGGGAGCACTGATCCAGATTAACAAGGGATATGCAAGGTGAAATGACATTGTAACATGATTCTAAATGTTAAAATGTTGATCTTTCCCAGCAGTGGCTGCTTGTATATATTTATTTATTTTTTAGCCACCCATTTTGCATTGTTGCTCATCATAATCGCATATGCAAATGAAGATCAGGTGTTCACTGCAAGGTGACTTTGAAAACCTTTAGGGTTACCCTTCCATGAGCAGAATTACAATTATTCAAATTAGGACTTAATTAACACCTGATTAGTCAATACTAATTTGTCAGTTATGATGCAACTCGGTAGCCTCCAATGTGTCTCCCATGTCAGAAAGAAACCTTGTTGTTCTTTGCTATCAGAAACATTTGGTATGTTTCTTTCTGAATGTATACAACAAATATTGAATTTGCCTCATTGTTTATCTCATAGAGTATCTGTCAAAGTATGTGTTTGACAAGCAATCGATTGCAATAAATCAGGAGCCCAACTGATTTACAGAACGATTGCAAAATTGATTCACCTAATGAATCATATCATCCCACCAATTATCCATGGAGCAAAATAACAACAATAGGTCACAGGAGATCCATCAACAATGTATTTTGAAGGACAGGCACGCACACACGCACAGACACACACACACATACGCATGCACACACACACACACACACACACACACACACACACACCTACACACACCCACACACCCACACCCACCCCCCCCCCCCACACACACACACACACACACACAGGCACACATATACACATGCACACATGCACACATAAACATATTATTCTATACATTCAATGAAACAGAGGATACAATGCGTTTGAATAGAATGATTTAAGCTGGTTTAGATAGGCCTGTGTTTATCCTAATATGTTTTCATGTTTTTAGAGTTTTTAGAGTTTTACCTAAGGTAATATTTTTTTCCATGTCGTTTCTTACTGCTACCTGCTAATCGTACAGTCTGTGATAATAAAAAAAAACTGTAAGCACATGCACAAACAAGTTCCTCTAGTCCTGGTCTGGGACTCCAAAGCTGTCATTCAAGAGTCTTGAAGGTTTTGTTTTGGTGGCTGTAAAGATGACAAGTGGCCTTGGTTAAGCTCAGAGCAGCAGAGGTGCTTCTATCATTTACTCAGACCGAATCACTCCACTTTGCACTGAACTTCAAACATGAATCAAATAATAGCATGATGAATACAGTAGTGTTCTACAGTCCATCCTGCTAAACTGCTGTTTGATGTTTACGAGCTGCCTGTCGGCTGAATGAAGACATCAGGGTGGCTGCGTGTGAACGGCGGCCAGCTCCGCTCTTTTTTTCCCTGTGTAAAGAGCCTGCGTGTCGTATCTCACAGCGATTAGGCCGCGTCCTGCCGAGCCTGTCTGCCCATTGACGCGCCGAACAACTGGTGTGTGGTTTCGGCGCGTCAGAAGGACAGTAGGAGTGAGGCGAGGCGCATTAGACATCCATAGAGATTGCCATGGATACAGACAGTTGGGACTGCAAAAACAAAGATTATGCCATGAAGCGGGAATGTGGGAGTAGCGATATCACTTGCCATAAAAAAAAAAGTAGAGCAGAAGCAAGGGGAAAAAATGGTGAGTGAAATCAAAGCTATGCTGATGCAGGGAGCCATGTGTCATAGTGTAGCAGGCAAGACTTGGCACAGTCAGACGACAGAGGAGAGGAGAGGCAGAGACGTACCACGCTGTTAGCTAACATGCCTGTGCTGAAGTTGAGTTTCCCCGTTCAGGGAAAACAGTTGGGTCTTGTACAAAGCCACATAACAAATGTCAAATGCCACCAGCATCTAGCTCAGAACTGCCTCAGCGCTGAGGCAGATTTTTACTGCATTAACTTTATGACTGTTCTATGACTTTATGACTGATTCTTTGAAGCGAAAATGAAGGGGTTGGTCTTGCCCCTTAAAGAGTGTGAATGAATGCCATATCCTCTGGTCTCACAATTATTTTTAGGGCTTACTACATTTCAAAGGTCCAGCAACGGATTCAAGTTCTTTCTACATCAAATTAATAATTCTTGTTTCCCTTTGGTGCAGCTAAACAGTACATTACCAATATTGCTCTATTTTTTTAACGTATCGTTATAAGAACATTTTAAACTTGTTTTAATAGAAAACATTCACCAATAGGCTTATGGAGCATGTCAATATGCACTATTCTTTGGGCCCTGATTGTTAACCCAAAAACAGATTAACATCTATTTTCTGTGCTGGGCTGAGCATGTACATCTATGCAGCCAAGTCAATCCTGCCAATGATGGCCTTCCTCTGGGAGACTCCGGAGATGTGATTTACTGCTTGTTTAGTCTGATATTGAGGACGGCAGTCCTATGATATATAACCATACATGAGGCAGTGCTCTGTCACATGCAGGCAACAGCAGCAGAAAAAAAGGTTTAGTCAATATCATCCTGCCTAACTCGGAGAGAGAACACAGCCTTGGCTGCAGAAATAATTGTCCTAATAATAATGACAACAGATGCTCCAGGCCAGCCTGGTCTGGCTTTGATTGCATGCCCTTTTGACCTTTGACTTTATTTGAGAGTGCACTGCCCACGTTAAATGAATGGCTCTTTGGCTTCTCTGAGCTGGGGTTATGAAGGATTATTGACTTTGGTTTTATAAATATTTAATGCTTACATTAAAAAATATGGTACAGGACAGCCATTAGGGTTCAATAATAAAGAGGCTTTTTCTATGATTGAGTGAAGTGCTTGTTGGCGAGGGCCACTTGAAGAGAAGCCTTTGAGAAGTGTGAGGACAGGCGATGGATAGAGTAGCCTCTCTTTCCCTATGCATTTATTGGCTGTGAAGAAGAGTGGAAGAGCTTTTTTTTTCTCTCTAGAGCAGCTGTCATTTTCAACATATGGTCTGGGCTTGGACTCACTGCACACTTATGGCCCATAATACTGTAACAGTTCACCTCTCCAGAAGAAGGAAGTGTGGATGCCCTAATGTGAGATGATATACCATGAAACTCAATATTGTAACAGAGTGTTCTGTTGTGTTCTTGTTTGTTGAAACTACCTTGATAATGAATGTAATCTATTATCTGTGGCCAGCCTCAAGCCTGCAAAGAAAGAAGATCTGCAGCCACACACTGTCACGTAAAGGGCCTTTACCACTTTCAGACAACACTGCATTGTGTCTATAGCATCCCACACCTTTCAGAGCAAAGCCTTTCATTTCTCCAGTAGTGGCAGATATCTCATAAAAAACAGACCTGGATCTAAATAAGAAGTGACCTAAAATCAATTCCTAATCAGATGTGAGATTTTTTCATACCTTCGCTGATAAAGTTTTGATTTTCATTAAAGCAATTTATTTCCAAGATAAAAGAAGTCCTTTAAGGTTATAAAAAAGGGTGGCATATTGTCTCACAGACCAAGACAGAAAGCGTTGGGTCTTTTGTATACTTTCCTCATTGTGTTAATTGTAAGGGACACTGATAGGCCTCCTGCTGTGTCTAACTCAGGTATATGCATGATTATCAGGCTGAAGATCGCGTCGAGAAGGCAAATAAGCACAAGGTCTCACATTCAGATGTTGCTCTCTGGCATATTGATGCTGGGGCTATCAGCCATCCTCATTATCTGTCGTCTGTGTGAAATCTATGGCAGCGGGTGGTGACATAATAAGAATCAAATCAGTGATGCTGCCTGTCTGCATTCTCTTAATTGTCTAGGATGTGTGGGGAAAAATGGCCTCAAACACTGCTGTCTTGATGAGAAATTGACATTTTCTGACCTGCTATCAACTCTGAGAGGCAGATAAGATATGCGGTTGTTTTAAGAGAGGGTAGGGCCTTCTTGTGTTTTTTAATCACTACAGTTGACCAGGTCATAGGTATGGATTTACAAAGACCTCTCACACCACTTGAACTTGGACAGGATAGTTTTAGGATAACCTTGTCGCTTCTCATTATTTGCTTATCCGAATGATTTATTTTTAAATAATGAAACAAAATGGGATATACAAAGGACACGTTTTTATATAGATGTGTGGGTTGCAAATTAAATAGGAATGTAATGACTTTGAACCACTTCAGAAATGCACAGTGAAACTATAATTATACATGAAAAAAGATATTGCATTCAAGATCAACTCCGGGTGATGTACAATCTTTTTGTTTGCAAATAATGTCTCTGGTGTTGTCTAAACTGATCAAATGACATTCTTGCTTATGGATTTCATGTTGGCGACAGACATTCTCCATTATAAACACATGCAATAAAGTTAGAGTGGGTTGATGTATGTCTTAATCCATATAATTTACACATCATTTTACAGCGAACTAAACATACCATTGATTGATTCTGATACTGTCAGTATGCTATTCTCTCACAGAACTCTAATAAAATTCTCAAGGACAGGAATGACATAGTCCTCCTTGAGTGTCTGGCATTACCAAATGGTACGTCTGAATTAGCTAACCATATTTAGAGATTTAGTGGGATTTTTGTTATACAGCTTTCATAAATACTTATGTGATGTTTTTCCAACTTTGATCCATCTCTGACAAGGAAAAAAGGGTAGAATATAAAATACTACCTTCCAAATCCAGAGGCAACTAGCATAAGTACAGAGTGAAAATGGCACTTGTTCTTTAGGGATCACTGAGTTGACCGTGGAGGCTATGCCCCAAGAGACAGAGATTCCTTCCAGGAATTCACAGAACTGGAAGATGAAAGCTCTGTGCCACGAGCCCACCCTAAAAACACCAAGCCCTTAAGTGTATGAACCAATGCCAAATCAAGGCCATTGTCGGTTGCATCACTCCACCATTTTGACCATACTGTGCTAATCTTCACCAGTTAAGACTCAAGCACACAGCTAACATCACAGCAGTGTTTTTGGCAGATAACCAGAGCTTATCAATGCAATGGTCTCTGAGGATCTTTGGTGAGTATCTTATAAGAGGTTTCCTTGCTTTGCTATGATTTGTATTATGTTGGGTGTACCTATTGAAGACTCATGGAAGGTTCTTCAGGACTATTATATGCTATAAGGTTTCTCTAGTACATGCTAAGCTACTGTCATAGACATTACTGGGTTTCGATTGTGATTAGGCAAACATGACTAAAAAGCAAAATAATAGAACAAAAATTATTCATGGACCTACTGCGCTTGTATCCAGATACAATGCTCTTTTATCTCGTTATTCTATTATAATTAGGAATTTTATAGTATCCTATTGGAGCAAGTAAGCCCCAGAGATTATACTATATGTGTCATCACTGAAACAAACATGTTAGAAATATGAGATGACATGTATGTGCTTTTCATTCATCTGTAGTCAGTGTCAGTGCCTTGTTTCAAGACCTTTGTTTTCTATATTCATATAACCTGTACAAACACCAGCTAATTTAAATAATATTCAGGGAATCTAAATTAAGATAGCAGGGAGAGGTGGTTCACAGACAAGAAATACTTTAATTAAATATTGTGTAAAATGAACATCTTTATACAGTTAAATGTAAAAATGTGGACATAAATGAACAAAACAAAACAAAACAAAAAATACATATGAAATAAAAAATGCAGTTTCCCTTAAAGAAATGTTCTACCATTGAGTGAGCGCCTCTGACCGAGGGAAACAAAGCAGTGAGTGCGTGGACTAATTAGTATAAAACACAAAAAACACAGATTGCAGAAATGATGAAATTCACAAATGCACTTCATGTAACCTTGGGTTTCTTTCACTTTCAAGGTGACTTCTCAGGCTTCCCCACTTAGCCAAGCTTTGTTGAGCTATCACAAAGCAAATACATTGCACATTCATCACTTATTCCTCTCTACAGCTGCCCTTGCTTCCTTGTGGTAAAAGAAAAGAAAAACTTGTGCAGATTGCCAACAGGAAACTTCCCTTTTTAGTTTTTAAAACAAAAAATGCTGCAGTCACTGAACGTTACAACAGGAGATTTACAAAGTGTTACGTGCAAAAAAAAAAGGATGAAAAAAAATTGTGTGTCTCATCTGTAGATTTGGCACAACCAGAAGAAAAATATAATGGGGCAAGAAAATGCTGAGTTGTGTTTGGCTATGAAGCTACTATATATCATGGAACTGATATAAAACACCATGTATATAATATAGAACAGTTTAATTCTGGCGTTTGATCTGTGATATAAAAAATGTATCCTTTAGTCATTCTGGTCATTTTCATACTCATCTGGGGGAGTACAGGAAAAAAAAATCTCAAATAAATCAGGAAAATGACAAAAAAGCCAAAAGATGAGGGGTCACAATAATTATTTTTTATTTTAGTAAAAAATGTTTGTGCTTTTTACACCATTGATCATCTTAATGGAGTAATGATTGGCATTGTGGTTTCAGTTTGTCATTAAAACAGCAGAAACATTCCTCTCAGGACACTCGCCATTTACGCTGTCAATCAAGAAACTTTCTGCAATATTTTAATAAACATTTGTGGCTAACTTATGGATCCATTCAAGGCTAAAATATTTTTTTTTGTTCCCTGTAAACACAGTTTGGCTATGTGGCAAAGTTGTGGGTGGCAGGTAAAAATGACTTTTTACATTCTACAAAACAAAATTTACAACCACAAATTGAATCATCCCCCCTGGGGCTGCTGGACATGCACATTTTCTACTAATATTATTACAGCCATGTGTCACAAACAATTTATTTGACTATACAACAAACAGTTTTATTCCAAAAAGTATTTGTTTAGATAACTTAAAAATTAATATAAAAATAAACAATGAATTTGACTGTTCCTTAAAACATAAAATGAACAAACAAAAGGATGGAATTTTTGACGAAGTAACAAAATTTTTGAAATACAAATGAAATGTAGACATTGCAATCTATTGATACAAAAAAAGCAGATGTCGGCAATGGTTCTTGGCTTAACGCTCTGTGCTGCATCACAATATCAGGCCATGACAAACAATACATACAAGATCAAATAAAAGAATGGAAAGCAATATACAAAATTTCAAAGATAAATACAATATTTATAATTGATATGTTACAAAAAATTCCCTTAGTGACCGCAAGTGTTTATGTGAAAGTGTTGCAATGTATAAGACTATTTTACTCCTTACTGTTTTTGAAGGAATAAAACTCTGTACTAAATATTTAAGTGGATCTGGAAAAATTCAAGACAAGTGTATAAATATTTAGCTACAACTTTGGCAAAATCACAAAAGTCTACAATTGTATAACCACATACAAAACACATTAGGGAGTAAGGAGCTAGAAGTAAAAGGACAACTTTCTGGTACAAGAAACATAGACTTCACAGTAGCCTAAGAATGCAATAGTATACAGTGCTAGCAAAAAGTTGAAAAACATTGCAGATCACACTTGCTTAACAGGAAGCTCTAGCAGTGGAAGTATTTCTTTTTTCTTTTTTCTTTTTTAAACCAACAGATAGTAGCTTTTTGTCTCTGTTGATGTGCTTGTTGAAGGCAAGAGAAGAATTTTTGCAATATCAAAGTTACAATTTCTAACTACAATAAGTTACAAAGTCCATTTTAGATGAAGTAAGCATGATAAAATCTCCTCTACCTGTCCCTCCCCCATTTACTTTTTCTTCATTTCATGTTATGCTCTTTTTTTAAAAAAAAGAAAATCATATATTTATATTATTTCCAGTTTAATGGCTCTGCTGCATTGGCCCCCTTTTTTCTTACCACAAATCAATAAAGAACAAAAAAGAAAGAAAAGGGAAAATGAATTCACATTATAGAGATGCACACAGTTTGCACATCCTTTACAGAGAAACATTCTGAGGCATTTTAATCAGTGTTTTTCATCAAATGGTGCATCCACAAAGTTTCTCCCAACACATAGCAAGAACTAGACATAGCCAAGATCAAACCAGAAATGTTTATACAAAATAGGCTTTTTTTCTCTTTTTTTTCCTCTTCGACACTGAGAAATGTGAAAATATGACAAGAAATTCAGTCAACAAAATTAAATTGTTCATGACAAAGTTGCTTGCATGTCAATTTGTACTTGTTTGAATAAAATCTTTGAAACAAAGTCTTTTTCCCCTCTGAATAACAGAATTAGTTGTAGATTTTATCCGTGATTGATGATACAGATTCGACCAGAATCTTCTTTAATGTACTAAACATGTCCCCTGAAGCCCATCTGTGGAGACTGGTGCTTGGGATGGAGTGGAAGTGCAATTTACATGGGGGGGACCACCAGGCCAGACATTGCTGTTGAAGAAAAAGGGAAAAGAGAGAAAAGAAAACAAGGATGTTAGTGAAATACTTCTCCAGGCACCAAAGACAGCAAGAACAGGAAAGTATGTCAACTGCATTTCACTAAACACGCTGATGGATATGCCTAAGTGTTGTCAATGGAGGCCTAGGGTGTGTTTGAAACATGGTTGCTGTTAAAGGTAGGTTGGGGTGGTTGTATGAAGGAGGGAGGGGGGGGGGGGGGGGGTGCAAGGTGTGTGCTTCTCCAACAAGACATGGAGGAAAGACTTCACTTTTAAAAGAGGAGCTTTCTGACATTTTCAGGAGAAAGCATCCTGCCTTTGCACATGTGTGATATTTCTCTTAGCGTTTTGTTAATGGCAAACAGGGGCCCAGACTCCCTGGAGGCTGCCCATGCTGACAGCTGAGAAACAACACGGTCACTTCTGCTAACGTCAGATACGGACTCTCTGCTCGCCAGTCAAGGACCAGACACTTCTCAGGTTCCCCCCAAATTGAAATCCTTGGCTTTTTTTCCCCCTCCTCTTTCCCAGCACTGCTGGGAGCTAAATCAACTCTGAAATATTTGCATTCTCCTATTTGCTTTTGTGTTGTGCCCTGGCCCTAGATGACATTCCCTACGCAAAAGACTTGGCCCAGGATGCGATCAAAGAGAAAGGGTGGGGGTGGGGGGTGTTCGTCGTCCACTTGCTTGAGGGTTATTAGAGGAGAAGCTGCAGTCGAAGATGGATGTACTTGCCCACTCCACTCATTTTGACAATTAGGTATCTAGTGAACTGCTCTGATTAAAAAATAATAATTTCATTGCTTTCAACTTATTTGTGGTGTCATGGTTCGAGTACTTTTAAGTTTGCATAAGCACTTGATGACATGGCATTCCTCATTAATTTCTGCAAACCACATATTAATAAGTGTATGCATGTAGCAGCATGAACTTTAATTTCCCAGTTCATTAGCTCTAACATTATTAATCTTGGATGCACACACTATGGCTAAAACATGTTTTCAAAGCAAACAAGTCGGCCTTGACATAGAGAAAATACAAGTGCTCTTACTGGCCTAAATAAGTCTTTAATTTGTTGAGCTATGCTGGCCTGCTGAGCGAACAATTTCAGAGTCCTCTCTGCCTGGTATCATCTCAACAGACCAGTGCTTTCAAATACACTGGCACAGACACATTCTCCAGCATATCCCCCCGCATATGGCTGATTTTCAGATGCCTGGGTACAATATAGCACATGAAATCTTTATGCTCTTGGCCTTTTAATGGCACCATTTTAGTAACTACAGTGAAAAAACATGAATTTTTAATTGCGTACAATAGTCATTCCAAACCAGACGAACTTCAACGAGGAAGAGTGACTGCTTTCCAAGGGCTGTGAACAGGGTGATCTTTAATCCCTGGGACATTAAAATACCATCCAGGAGAGCTTGTCTGAGTTACACCAAGTCTATTCACTAAGGACCCGGAATAGGCACAGTGGGGTCAACCCGCTGGGGGAGGAGTGGGGGGATTGTGAATTTTAATGTGGACAATGTTCCGTTTAGATTAGTCGTGGGAGAAGGACCCTGGCCTGCGCTATCTGGAGACACAATAGAACGACGAGAACACCTCATGTTGTGTGTTTGTCAAAGATTAGCACTGTTCTGCTCGTGAATTTATTCTGACCTTAATGTGAGATGCTGTTACTCCAATGTACCATACCAGCGAGAGTCAAAAAGGAGGGGAAACCTCTAGAGGCTCTTAACTTCCCTTAATCATTAATGTAAGATAAATAAATCAATAAATAAACTCGCGCATGCACATGCACACATGCATACATGCATAATCTGTCCTTCCATCCATCCAAACACACATCCATCTCTTCAGCCAGTCATCCATCCACAAATACATAATTGATGGGAGCCAGCCATACAAGTGTAAACCAGGAATAGGCCCGTGTATGGTAGCTGTATTTGGGTGGATGGGGAGGGGTGTCAGAAATGATTTCCAGTGACCCAACAGGTGAGGCACTATAAAAGGAGGGAGGGCGGCTCACCTTGAAGTCCATTGCCATTTGCACTGGTGCAAGAAGGAGGTGGAGAGGCTTGGGGTCTGACAACAGGGGCAAAGGCGCTCTTTTGTTTCACTGCAGAGATGACATTGGCAGGTGAGAATGAGAAAATGCCGTGTGTACTGCTACAGTTTGAAGAGAGGCTGACCGAAGAGGCTGCCATCGTAGGGCTTGACGGCACTACTGCAATAAAGCAAAAATAGTCACCACTCAGAGAGCTGTTCACGGCATAGACGAATCAAAAAAAGACTTGATTTAGAATTCGGTTCGGGCCTTGCCTCTTTTTCAAATCAAATATGGGAATGAGGAAGGAATTAGGGAAATGACCATGAATGCGCGGTAGAAAAAATAGTTGAATGATATGGGTTTTTGACGGGGAAAAGAATCAAACTTTGCTCAGAATATGGATAGAAAAATAAAACTTTGGGGGAAAGTGCTGATGAATATGAGTTGAAATGTGGTGTGTAGTGTCCTGCCTTGGCCACTCTCTGGATAATAGGTTTTCCAATAGACTCTGACTATGGAAATTTGTGGGGATTTCTTGTGTCCACTTTATTGTTTCTCAGATTTGTCTAGTGGCCTACTCCATAAGTTGGACAGACTTTTTGTTATCTGAATTGTTGTTTTTCATTTGTCATTGATTGGCTATGGGCTGTTTGTTTATTTTATTGTTTGTTTTTTAGGTCAAATTGTAAATGTCTTTGGGTGTTCAGCCTCCAGAGTCACCCCTCCTTTTATCCAGTAGCACACATTCACAACATAAAAAAACAAACAAAACAACAAAACACAAAAAAATAGAGGAGTGTCAAAAACAACAAAGGCACCAGAGGTTTGGAGAGAAGCGGAAGGAGAGGGCATTACCTTGATACTTACTGCCGTAGGGGGAGTTGGCAGAGGAGCCGTTGAGGAATCCCGGTGAGCTGGGAACGCCCAGGTTGGGCATGCTATTGCCATAGCCGTTCATGCTGTTGCTTACTGTGTTGTAGTTGGACTGCTGCGGGGTGCTGCTGGGGACGTAGCCGCGGGGGGATACGCTGCTCGTGTTGCGGCTGTAGCCCACTGTGGAGGAAAGGCCAGGGTTAACGGGACCGTGCCACGGGACAGGGGCTGGAGCACAAGTATTGGGCTATGCTCTCCTCCACAGGTAGAAGCCGTCCTCTGTCCACAGATGCCAGTCTCTTTTATTCTCAGAGTGACACTTGTGCTTTACTATCTTCCCATGAATGCGCCTGACAGCTGGACTTCACTGTGTGTGTGTGTGTGTGTGTGTGTCTACACATGTCTTAATAAGACACGTGTGTAAAGCTGTGTGTGTGTGTGTGTGTGTGTGTGTGTGTGAGTCTACACATGTCTTAATAAGACACGTGTGTAAAGGTGTGTGCGTGTGTGTGTGTGTGTGTGTGTGTGTGTGTGTGTGTGTCAAGGAGAGGGTTACACATGTGCGCATTCATGAGCCCGCGTGGGAGAAGGCAGCCATGCCGATCGCCCCTGATCTTAGCAGTGGCAACGGAGAACAGATGTGAAGCTATTATCAGCGGTGGCACTGAGTGAATAGCAGGAGCGGTCACTCACTGCCAGGCACACAGGGAAGCTAGTGACAGCGGCAGGCAACCTCCTGGGAGATTAATTAAAGACAGCCAGGGAAGATAGAGCTGCAGCGGGACGGCCAGGAACAAAAACGGCCCCCACCAAGGGGGCTGGCCAGGTAATACTTAAAGGTTAAAAGCTAGATTAGTTGTTGTTTTGTGTGCAGCTTATCTTCACTCATGGCTACATACCCAGGTCATTACCCTGAGATGTCTCCGAGACGTTGACTGCCAGCTGACTGCCGAAGGAGTTGACTCCCATCATGCCTCCGTGGGACGCGGTGTTGCCGAGCGACGGGATCTGGTTGTGGTTGCGCGGGACGCTGTACAGGGCCTCGGCGATGTCGGCCGCCCTCTTCAGAATGATCTCCTGCAGACAGAGAGGGGAGACGTTTGTTATGCTGGGCTCCTCATTGGTTTTCAACACGCACACACACACAGATGGATGGCTTTCAATCCTGAACACTGCCAGGATTTTAAAAGAGCCCATTCTAGTGAGTTTTTTGGGGGTATTTCCTTCAAATAGTCCATGAGTATTTTTTGGATGGACTATTTCCACAATCAGTCGGAGAGGAGCGGAGATAACAAGGAGAAGGGTAAATGACATTTGAGCTCAAACACATCAAGCACACTTGACTAAACCCTGCATTGAGAACCATATGGTTCAGCTCCGCTTCAATACTGGTCAAAATTGAAGTAACAGGTTGATTCAATTGGATGTATCAAAGCTTCGTATCATATTTGAACAACACTGCTGGGTAAATTTGTTTGGGAATTTGCATTAGCAACCTTTTGGACACAGTTCAAGGTTATTCTTTCATTTAAATAGTTCTCTGTGTGTGTATGTGTGCGTGCGTGCGTGCGTACGTTTGTGTGTGTGTGTGTGTGTGTGTGTGTGTGTGGGTGTTATATGCGTTTTGACTGATTAACTCTGCTCTCAGATGTGTGTGCAGGAGCCAGGATTGGTGGTGAGAGGAGAAAAACAGGGGGGGAGAGAGAGAGAGAGAGAGAGGGAGGGAGAGAGAGAGAGAGAGAGAGAGAGAGAGAGCAGGCTTGCTGAGAGCAATGACATCAACACTACAGTACAATGGCCCTGAGGCCTCTTTGAAATGTATGAAGATGAGCGCACCAGAGAGGAGAGCAGAGAAAACGCTGATTTAATTACTGAGAATGTACACAAAAAGCAAGCTCATTTGCATGTGGTTGCAGGGCGAGGGATGTGTGTGTGTGTGTGTGTGTGTGTGTGTGTGTGTGTGTGTGTTACCTGGTTGTTGTGGGGCATTCCATACAGTGCCTCCACAAGGTCAGCAGCCCTCTTCAGCAGCACCTCCTAAAAGAGACATGAGAGAGAGAGAGTATGCAATGAATCATACAGCACCAGCACTGCCATTGTGCTGAGCTTCATTTACCTTCCTTGGCAGCTAAAGCCAATTACATAGGCCTGCCTTTACTTTTTATACCATGTTAGCTTTAGATATAATATATAAATAATAATCATTATTATTTTTTAATAATAATAATTATTATTATTATAAAATAAGAACAAAATAAAAACACATTACACGTAGTTACATTCAAGAGCAGATATGAACCTGAAGTGGTTTCAGCACTTTCCAACCTTAGTGTTAAATCAGTAAAAAAAAACATCCATTTTAATGTCGCCTTGTGGGTATTAAACAAACAAACACGCCGTGGAGATATGAAAGGCACAGGCCCTGCATTTGGCTGCTAATTCCTAGCACTTTAGTGGCAAAGAACAATGAGTAATTTTCCATATCTTAATTAAACTGGCAGAGTCCTTTAAGACAACATCTCACCCCTAATTCATGCCCCAAATTTGCGGGAGAGTTCAATGCTCATTCCTCTTTCTTCTGAACAATAAAGTGAATTAGCTCGGGTTAATCTAGTTCTTTCATAATGACATTAGGAAATTTTTCAATTAACCTCTTTCACTGCCTGTTGTAAAGGACTTCATAAATGACTTCCCATCCAGCGCAGGCTGAGTGCCTGTGCCCTGGGACACGGATGCACACAATTTTGTTCTTATCCATGTCTGCATGCCTCCCCCTACTTATACAACAACATGGATTAACTTGCCGCTTAGCTTCCTTCAAAAATTAGGACGGGCCTGCCAACAGCCCTGTTCCAGTGCTGTGTTTTTCTGCCAGATTTTTTGGCTGGTTTGCCATTTTTTCCCCCATTCCCCCATCTCTACTCAAATAAGACCACAGAAACCTCTTTGGAGTGTCTCCTCTTTTAAGGATTAGCGTCACCAAAACAACATCTCTCCAGACTCTCCCCAATGACCACTCACTTCTATGAATGATCTGAACACAGAGGCAAAGAATACATTTGGAGAGGAGCTCATTCCTTTCATTTCCCCCTGCTGATAACTCCATATTTTGCCACGCCATTTTTAGCACTGTAACGTTTTTTGATTAGATAAGACTGTAATTGGGCATTTTGTTACATCCTCTACACTAGCTCATTGCCAATATTAGGTGAAATCTGTCATTTCAAACACATTTCCCTGGCTTTCCTGGAGGGAGCCGCATCCGTGCATGAGGCCTCCTGATCATGGCTGAATGCGCAGTTCATTCCCAACTCTATCCACCATCTTGGATCCTTTATTTATCAAGATTAATCGCAGAAGGCTTCGGCTTCTCACACGCGCCATACGTTTACAGGAAAGCGCCATCTAATCTGAAGGAGTTGCCGGCTGGATGGCTCTTAAAACGGTCATTTACCTCTGAAATTGGTGTCTATGCTTGATGTTGCATGCATCTATTTTGCATACAAATAAAGAATTACACTTGTCAGGAGGCAGGTACAATCAATGAAAGGCACAGCTGTCTTAATCTGGTCTCATCAGCTGGGGCCGCTCTCCCTGAGTAAGATGGAGTGTTTTCCTGGGCTGCTAATAATTACTCATAATCTTTTCCGTCATATCGCAACACTTTTTACATGCCTCCCAATTTTAAGCAACGATTACGACAATTAAGATTGCCACGTTCACAAAGCCGTTCTTCATCTCCAGTGCCCTCCTCGTCCATATGGTACTTGGCAAGCGAAACCATAAGGATAGTTTAAGAAAATTACGTCGCCTCTCATCCTTAATCTGTCATTTACCGTGAGGTGTCTTAACTAATGAACCGATTTGCCAGGCTGCGCTTAAGTGGTGGTCTAGTCGTGTCAGGAGAAGTCGCAAGACGTAACCCAATCAGTCAAGGGTGCTCTGAATGAGTTTGTTTTTGTTCCAGCCTCCTCTTCTCAGGCAGCGCGGCTCACGCTGTGAATATGATTAGCCCGAATGGTGTTCCAGAAGCATTTCAATGTAAATTTCTGAGTCACGATGATAAGTGTAATTGACTCTCGTTTTTTTTTTTTTTCACAGGGACATAACAGACTCCAGGTTAAACGGAAACGATTAAAGCTCAAAACGAATCCAGGCACTCGTTTCATGACAAATGGGCAGAGGTATCATTACAAGTGTTCATTGTTATGCCCATGGTCGACAACCATTTAAACAGGTCTTATCATTGCCCCTGCCTCTCCTCAATATCTTGAGCGGTATATATTATCACAGTTAAAGAAGGTAACCAAGGTGATGTGGCTTCAGGTGCTGATGTCATTATAAAACTGTAAAGCAATTATTCTGTTAGTTCTTGCCTGGGGTTATGAATACATTGAGAAGTGTGGGGCCAATAGATGTAGCTACTTCAAAAAGCAGGGAAAAGAAGATGAATTTTAATGCATGGGTAATTGCTCAACATGAATGCATTTCTAATAAATTTTCTTGTATATTAGATTGAAAAGGAAGCGGAATAGATCTGTGTTTGCAAGGTGAAACAAGGGGAAATGGGATGGGGGATTGGGTGCAATTAATTCCCCCTGTAAAAAAGCCAGGTTACCACTATATGATTTGCAATGAAGATTATTTGATAGAGCATAAGTGAATGTATGAGGACTGATCAGATTCTCATTTCACTGTTTGCTCCCATAGCAGATGTCGGAGAATGGATAACATTGTTTTCAAATAACATCTAAAAAGAGTGAGGATTCTCCAGTCCCATTTGCAATCTTCTTCCTTATCACCTGAGCAACTCCAGTTATTGCCTTTATTTCCAGGCAGGATATTTGTATATAAATGTGTTCATTTACGCCCCTCCCCTCGGATCAGCACATAAATCTGGACGTTATCTAAAATTAGGATGGCCAACTTCAATTGGGGAGGAAGTTTCTGCATGCATGCATGCATGTATGTAGCTGCAACAATATTAGTGTCCAAAGCAATACAAGCACACCATATTGGCTTTCTGTCCCACCACAATTACCCATCAAACCCTACACATTACGGATCTCATGAAAAAAACGCAGAAGAGGGGAGAGCATGGGGGAGGAAAATGTTCCACAAATCAATATTGTGGTAGTATTATCCAGTGCAGGGAGAGCCGTAGAGCGTGGGTCAGTCCCCAGCCCCAGCCTGGCTGACTAATACACACTTTACATTCTCCCGCCCCTTCCACCAAAGCCTTTACCCGAAACCCTTATTACAGCCTCCTCGCCTTCCCCTCGCCCCGTCTGCCGCTGATGTTACTTTATTCCATTTCTCCGCTCATTCAAAATATATGTAAGGGTCAATTGCAGCTTTGCGCGAGGCGTGCTCTGACCCCGCTCGACGGCTGACTTAACAATGATGAATGACTTGGCACTTTCATTTACATGCCGCTGAACTCTACATTTGGGTCCATTAGAAGGCAAAATCAAATATTTATGTTGTTTATTGGAACTGCTAGATTCCATCTCTTTCCTGGGATCGCCTTCTGTGAAGTCTCAATGGTGAGGTTTTACCTGAATTAAGAAGGGAGGGGAAAGGCTCCCCGTCTTGGTGCACAAGGGTGAGCAAGCTGGGGGCTTTTTCTGTGATGCATTTCCTGAATTGCTCCGCTAACAGAGATTGCTTTTGTTACCCTCTTTTCTCCCAAAATAATGCCCTATTATCAGCACATTTTATACGTTCTCTGGTGCTTACAAAAAGAGATCAGGAAAGCCTGAGAGAGAGAACAAGATCTGCACAAAAAGAGGCAGCCGGGGTAGGCTTTTTCCTTTATTGGTAATAGATAGTTTGAAGCATTTACTGAAACAAGATTTTCTGTCCAGATATTGCTCTCCGCAGAGAGGAAAAAAGCCAGATGTAATTGAAACACATCATGTTGTGAGCACTGACGCCGTTGAGGGGTTTTTAGTTTAGCCCATGTCAGTGAGAGGCGGCTGTGTGAAAGCGCCTGCATTTCAAAGTGCTCATTGGGAGTTAATGATATAGCATGGGCGCACACTGAGTTCTAATAGATATTTATATTATGTCTGTTATTAGACCTCCGAGGTGGTCAGCTCTTACTGAGCACCCAGGATCTGAGTGCGGAATAATAATCTCTTAACGTATTATTAAGAAAGCCCAGAGCTCTGCATGTCTCAAATGGGAAATTAGCAGGTTTTCTATTAGCAAGGGTGCGAGTCATAGATTGTATCAAAGGGAAATGGGAAAAAAATAGCGAATCAAAGAAAGGGCCAAAAAATGATTCGCGTGGCTTTTCTTTTATGCCACACATCAAAACAACAGGCCTGTGATATGTGTCACCCACATGGGAACTGGAGGCAAACGGCTTCTTTGTGGAATTCAAATGAAAACGGGCCCTGCAGATATTAATGTGTGGACTTCATTTATTAACCCGCTAAGACAAGGACTTATAACAGAAAGCTTTGTCAACAAAAGATTAAACTGGATCTAGCTTTGGAAAATGAAAGGAAAACAAGAGTGGAATAATCACAGATCAGAGAGGGCCCCGCTTAGATTACAATCACCACAGCTTACTGGAGTGGAAAAATGTTTAATTGAACTATTTCGCCACAGCAAAAGTTTGAGCGGCTCTTCCTGAATCCAAACACATTGGTCTAGGCTGCCGATGCTGTTTGTGTATGTGTGCTTGTGTATATGTCTGTGTGTGTGTGTCTTTGTGTATGTGTTTTGCACTATTGTCTTTGAGGGACTGCATAGTGATGACTTGCCAACAGAGATTGCATGCACTAGCTCATCTGAGCGTTGAATTGTTTCTCTTCATAGGCACATTTTTATGATAAATAGGAATGTTTCCCCTCCCCACACATATTACAAATACAAACACACACACACACACACACACACACACACACAGAGTCTCCACTGACCTTCGGTAACCTCTCCGGATCACCTGGATGTCTTGGAATGACCTTCTGCAGCCTCTGGAATCCGTAGTCGATAGTGGGCTCATTCAAAGCTAAAGCAGAAAACAGGGAGAGGATTGGTTAGGGTCGACACCAACACAACTCCCTCTCATTGCCATGCAGGCTTTTGTGTGTCTTTGTTCTGCAAAACATCAGCACAGTGCCTGCCGCAGAATTGATGCACATTTCAAAGTATTTTATACATTTGGTGAGCCATGCTAGCGCATTTGCACAAGCACTGAACACACTGCGATGACAGATTGTTTGTTTTACTGTGGATAA